>NW_028177855.1:7500-17339 GCF_964030765.1 Micromesistius poutassou | reverse complement strand
GCATACCCAAATTAAAAATACAAATAAATAAATATTTCTATTTCATTTCATTTGGTCACATATGATGTAACCGAATGCAAAAGTTCAGATCTGTCATAAACGCGGCCAATCATCGGCATATTCGTCTAATCCAAGAAGAGATTAGGAGAGCGAACCCACACATGCACACACACACACCGCACACACACACTCTGACACCAAGAGAGGGGTTTTTTCGCCAGCGGCCCTGAACGCACCCCTTAATGATTTGCATCGCCATTAATAGTCATTTGCAAGTGCCTGGGCGGAGAAGTGTTGTAATCCCCTTTCTCTCCCCCCTCTCCCCATCTACGTGTGTGAATTGACATGCTTGGGGGGGGGATTGTGGGGTCGGCGGGGGGTGTAGGGATGGGGGAGGTATGAGAGCGGGGAGGGAGGGAGAAGAGTGTGGGGGGGGGGGGGTTCCTGGACGTGTGATCTTTTAAATGAATGCCACCTGAGGCCTCGTCTGACATCCATGGAGAGAGAGAGAGAGAGACAGACAGACAGACAGAGACAGACAGACCCCCCCCCCCCCCCCTCGCTGTATCAGTCTGTCCGTCCGGTAGGTGGTGGGCGGGGCGTGGGTGGGCAGGGTTGGGAAGGCAGTGGGCAGATTGAGGCTGATAATGACAGTCCTGGTTTAGGCCGCCGCCGCCACCATGACAACGGTTCAGACGCGTGACGCCGCTGGAGGGAACGTGTGGCGGAGCCAGGTCTGATCCGAACCCCCGTATGGGGTGGTGGTGATGCTGTGTGTGTGTGTGTGTGTGTGTGTGTGTGTGTGTGTGTGTGTGTGTGTGTGTGTGTGTGTGTGTGTGTGTGTGTGTGTGTGTGTGTGTGTGTGTGTGTGTGTGTGTGTGTGTGTGTGTGTGTGTGTGTGTTAGGGGGTGAGGAGGAGAGTAGAGGCTGTATTAATTTCGCTATAAATATAGCTGCTGTCTTATTCCCCCACGCACTAATCCCGTCGTGGTTCGCGGCGGTTGTTGTGTGTTTGGTCTGTTGACGTGTCTCCACGCTGTTTTGATGTTTGTGTTTTTTGGCGTGAATGCAGGAGTGATGAAATGGCACTGCCAATATACGCCACCCCCCCCCACCCCCCCTACTCCAACGCTACAGACTTTGACTGGACTAATTGGGGTAAACGTGTTGTGTTTTCCCACACACACATCAGTTGTTTTTAATGACTTATTGCTCCTCACAGGGTCTGACAAGGTCAGGGCCATTCGCTTTGAGGATTGAACGATCAAATGCAAATATTTAGATCTTGTGCGTATCGGACAGATGAGGGGATTTATTTATTTTTCTCTGTTTATTACTCTTCATGTTGGCACACACAAATGCGTGGACACACACACACACACACACACACACACACACAGATACTAACGCAGATACACACACACACACACACACACACACACACACTCTCTCTCTCTCCTCTCTTCTCTCTCTCGCTCTAACACAGACTCTGTGAAGGTTTATTAAATCCAGTCCAGACACAGGGCTTCCAGTGCCACTGTCCTCTCCCATTCATTACGGCGGCTTATCGTGGCAGGCAATCTGAACTGCTCTCTGTATAGTCCATTATGCACATAGGATGGCCATCACGACCCCAGTATTGGTCAATTCATCAAACATTTATATGTTGCCCTCTGAACGGTGCGTCAATCTGCCTGTCACTTTCCCCAGGCCTGTTTCTTCCTATTGGAATAATAAAGTGCAGCGTGCCCGCAGCACACTCCCACGTCAGGGCTTATGCGGAGGACACGCAAGGCCTGCCGAAGCCCTGGACCACAATCTGAGGTTTCTATTCGGGATGATTCAGTCGTCATCTGTAGAGGTGCCCAATGTGCTCAGGATTTGGCGGGGCTTTTGGGGCTACTGTGTATTCCATGAGCTTTAAGTGATTTAGAGCTTAACATTTGTGAGTTTTCGTTTGGAAGCCTTTCCAAATTTCTGATTTCCGCTTGTCTTAAAGACGCAGCTATCGGTTGGTTTTGACAATCTACCGAAGGAGAAGGAAGTGAAGTTGAAGAGGGGACGTTTTAAGGAAAGACAGACCCTGGACAGGGGCCATTCTTCATCGCCGGCCTGAGGACGTCCGCTGTGACACCCGGCGCCCCATTGGCAGACGTGACTGACATGTCAGCCAATAGCTGTGGAGACTTCTGTTCCGTCCACTGTCAGCAGTACTTTATCAATCAGTGTGTCTGCATTAGTATTAGTCAATTGATCCATCTGTCTATGTCTCCCCTCGTCTCGGGCGGCACGTGTGTGTGTGTGTGTGTGTGTTTGTGTACGTATGTGTGTGAGTGTGTCTTTGTGTGTGTCCGTGTACGTGTGTGTGTGTGTGAGTGTGTCATCTTCAGTGTCAATGTCCTTGTGGTATCCCTCTGTAATGCCCCACCCCCCTGATCAAACACACTCTCACACACACGCACACACACACACACACACACACACGTGCACACACATGCACACACCCCCGCCTTCCTGTGCTCAGGGTTCAGGTCCCACCCTACTCTGCTGTCAGTTTACACGCATCAAACGTTTCGCCGAGGCGTTGCAACCATGCATGCACTCTAGAGTACACACACACACACACTCACACACTCACACACACACTGATACTATCACACGCTGCCGCACACACACTCCCGCAAGGCTGTGATGTATGATGAGAAGCCAACGTGGGCTAAGTGGTCGTCATAGCACGAGACGGGCCGGGTGAGGTATTAGCTCTGACAATAAGGCTGATCATAATTATCTTAACAAGGACGAGTGCTGAAGGCCCACCTCGTTAAAGATATCTCTCTCGCTCGCTCTATCTCTCGCTCTCTCTCTCTCGCTCGCTCTTGTTCCTGATCTTTTTCTCTCTTTCTCTCTCTCATAAGTGTGTGTGAGCCTATACATATATCGATATCTATAGATATCGATATATGTACTGTAGATACATATTGCCCCTTTTTTTTCATTACGAAATGTACACGCACGTGTAGAATATTACACAAAGTGTATTATTATTATTTACTTTTAATGCTAATTAATACATATTTGGGCTTTTTAGATCAAATACATGGTACATGTTCATTCATTTACAATGCACTGATTATTTTACAATCTGTAGGATATTATATTATGCCATTATAATTGTATTCCCAATGTGTTCGACATTATGTCCCCATTGTCTCTGTGTTTCTGAACAGCCCCTGTGGGCCCCGGGTCAATTATGCTCATTAGCGTTGAAATAAAAAAGACAATAACAAAAACAGGTGATAGCTGTAACATAACATGTGGAGGTGAGGGGAGTTGTATGTATCAACTCCCTGCACGCCCTCCCACTATAAAAAGACAACATAATACGAAACAAAAACACCTAAATCCACATAGAACTAAGCTCTGTGCTTGTTGTGTCTGGTGAGGGAGTGAGTTGTGCTGGTGAGCAGACGAGAGAGAGAGAGAGAGAGAGAGAGAGAGAGAGAGAGAGAGAGAGAGAGAGAGAGAGAGAGAGAGAGAGAGAGAGAGAGAGAGAGAGAGAGAGAGAGAGAGAGAGAGAGAGAGAGAGAGAGAGAGAGAGAGAGAGAGAGAGAGAGAGAGAGAGAGAGACTACCAGGGCGGCTGGGGGGCGCTGGGAGTCGCTGCCTGGTAATTAATGCTGGATGGGCCTCGGTGACTCTCCCCTGGCTGTGCATTTAACTGATTAAATCAGCCGGCGCACGCAGCAGTGGTGACATGAAAACAACAATTAATAAGACTCCCCTCTGAGACACACTGCTCCCTTTAACCGACCAGCTAATAACATAACCCAGAGGAGCCCCACACGCTCACACACACACACACACACACAGGCACACACACACATGTGCGCACACGTGCACGTGCACACATGTATGTGCACACATGCACACACACAAACGCACACACATAAACACTCAAAGACACACACACACTCTCAGACACACACACACAAACACTCACAGACACACACACACACACATATAAACCTCTACCCATCCACACACACACATGCATGCGTGCACGTTCACTCACATGCACACACACGCACGTGCACACTCAAATGTACACGGACATGCCGCAGGCACAGGTGGCAATAGTAAGTCAGCTCTATTTACAACGTCATCCATGCTGTTGTTGTTGTTGTTTTTTCTGTGTGTCCCACGCACAAAACACAAAAATGTTCATATAAATTGGTCTATATATATAAATCCAATATATTACTGGCTCTAGCACTGACTTTGGTCAATGTAATCTCCCTTCGCTTTCCTCTATCTGCTTTTACTTTATTATCCTTGTGTGGGTGTGTTGTTGACACACACACACACACACACACACACACACACACACACACACACACACACACACACACACACACAGCATCCTTCAAACTGAGGTCGCTTGTTGCTGTTTGACATTCATTTCCAGATTGTCATGATAAGGCTGTTATATTTACATGGCCTCCCTCTCGGTGTGTGTGTTTGTGTGTGAGTGATTGAGTGTGTGTGTTCGGTTCGTGTGCGTGTGTGTGTGTGTGCGTGACAGTGACACTAGCCAGACTTGGCCTGCGGTATAAGTTCACACTCCGAGCCCAGGTTGTTTAAACCGTTCTGTATACCCCGAGGATGTCATTCCGCAGAAAAATATGACATTGTTTAGCCGAATCCACAGCAACATTGTGTCAAGGTTGTCTATGTGCTTCGTAAATTACACACACATGTTGGGTGGGGGGGGCGGGGGGGCTGGGGGGGATTTATTAGTCCTTGCTGGCTGGCTAATCGTGGACAAAAAAAGAGTCCACCACACTAGCGCTAGTATTTTACTTGGATTCAAGTAAAACGAGGCTTGGAGTTTAAATCGAGGGAAGAAAGATGTTGTCGGGAAGTGATTCAGGCACATTCAGGTCCTGGCAGATTTAAATGTCAATGAAGTCACTCAAGACACTTAAACATTTCATGTTGACAGTGTGTGCCACTATGTGATAGCACACACACACACACACACACGCAGACACACACACACGCAGACACACACACACACAGACACACACCACACACCACACACACACACACACCACACACACACACCTCCTATTGTTCACCTTCCACAATTTGAACTTTGTAAGACCTCCACATTACTCCCAGCACCGCTCTCAATCATTTTTATGCTTGTTGTGTGCGTGTGTGTGTGTATCTGTGTGTATTGTGCACGTGTGTGCACGTGCTTGTTGTGTGTACAAACTTCTCTGTGGATTTGTGTACCCCCTCGAAGCAGACGAAGCAAATGTCTCCCTATTGTTGTTTTTCCTCTTTTTTTCCCCCCTGAACCAAAATAGTTCTGCGTCAAAAGAAATCTCTCGACTAACCTCCCGTCAACAAACAGTGGCGGAGAGTCTGCTCCGTCGCCGCAGCGACGTTCTATCTGTGATTGCGGGCGTGTTCCCGCCCCTCCTGCGCTGTGGAAGGCGTTTCGCAAAAAAATGATGGATGACAAGTTAAATTTGTGTCCGGGGAGTGAAGGTGAACTGTGACAGAGTGATTTGTCTTGGGAATGGAGGGTTAGGGTCAGGCGAAACCGGGCGCCTGAAGGCACAAGACATTGACAAATTCATCCTGCCCGCCGCATTTCTGAAGCCTTTTGTTTTGAATCCGGGCTACTCACAAGTGACCCCCATCCCTCTTCCTGCCAGCCTCTGAAGGATGCGTCTTGATGCCAGGGGAGCTCGGCTCTACTAATTCTCGTCATTCTCTCCCCTGACAGCTCCAGACACACACACACACACACCGAGAGCTACACACACACACACACACACACACACACACACACACACACACACCGTACACATATACACACACATATACACATGCTCGTACAAACACACACACACACACACACACACTCTCCCTGGTTGAATGAAAGGGAGGCAGGCTGAAATATTTATTTCTGCCCAATAATAGCTTGCCAGATTTAGGGCCATATCATTTATTCTGTTTTTTATTCCTCTTCCTCTTTTTCCGTCTTTCTGTGTCATGGCAGGTCATTGGCTGGGCTCAACATGTTTGCCGGACTAGAAGAGCTGGTCGCTGACAACAATATGCTGGGGAATGACCTGCAGTTGCCCTGGTTACCCAGCCTTCACACCTTGACGCTCAATAAGAACCAGATATCCTTTTTTGGGTCTTTTCAAAACAAAACAAACGTCTCAACTGAAACACACACACTTCCGGAAGCTGCAAAAAGTGTCCTCTCCTCTTGTTTTAGTACATGTTGAATCATATGTTGTGTATTTATATTGTATACGTTATTATTTTGAATTGAATGCTATTTTGTATCTATTTACAGTGAATGTAAGTAGATTAGAAGTTATTACTTATATTGCATGTTGCCCAAAAGAGAAAGGGTTTTTGAACCACAGTGACCTCTAGTGGAGGGTGGTCGTCAAATTGGAGCGTGAGAGAAAACAAAGAGAGAATAAGAAACACACACGACAAGAAAGAACAGCTGAATTCAAAATAATGCTTACGGTCTCAATCCAAGATGTTTGTGCAATACAAAATCATGATTCGATCATGTTTGTTACACTTGTCATTAAATAGTACAATTTATAAACTGGACATATGTACTGAATTTGAATAGAAAAGGGTCATATTTGTTTTGTGAATCACAGATTGTATTTTCTAAGTATCCAGTATCCCCCAGCCACAGACACACACAAACACACACACCAAAAGCTAACGTGTTAAATCCAAACTCTACATAATCACGCACACACCACACAGCTGTTTACGATAATTTGGAAAATGTACAAACTTCCTCTTTTACTTTCAAAACAGGTTAGAAATGTGTCCTGTTTTCCCCCTAGTCGGATAGATCCTCGGGCAAAAGTTTTTCTCTCCCTTTCACACACACACGTACACACACACACATACACACACACACACACACACACACACACACACACACACGCACACACACACACACGCACACAGACACACACACACACACACACACACATACATTATCCCAATACACCAACACGTACACACACAAACACACACATGCAAATACACACACACACACACACACACACACACCCCACATCTAAACACGACATTATAGACGTATTATGCACGTATGCAGACACACTCAGACACAAACATGATCGTACATTCCAGACACCCTCAAAGACACGCACACACACACACACACACCATAACACACAAACACCATCATATATCTGCACACACACACACACACACACACACACACACACACTCACGATCACACACCCACATCCACGGGCACATATTCATACAGTACACAGCACACACCCACGTTGCGCTTTCCCAGTCAACATTAAAACTAGGGCTTCTTGAAGTGTGCATATGGGACTGTGTGCCAGTGAGTGTGCTAGTGAAGTGGTCGCTGCATGCTAATAGGCCAATTATGTACATCCTGTCGTGCCGCCGTGCCATTTTAAAGCTGGAGTACTGCATTAGCGCGCTCCTATTTTGACACTTTGGGGCTCAATTTTCCGAACCAACTGAATGTATTAGTGATGAATGTGCCTGCTTAGGGGATGTTTGTTTTTTTCCGCGCGCACACACACACCAAAAAAAAAAGGGCTAACTTTTTTCCCCGGCGCTGGGAAGCACGGACTGCTTGGACCACAGGGCATCCATCATGTTGTCATTGCTCCGCACCCGGCCACCTAGGAAATGAAAGGGGAACTGGAGAGGGATAGAGTTAGGGGGGTAGTGGGATAGCCAGAGTGCTAGGGAGAGGGAGGGAGGTGAGAGAGAGAGAGAGAGCAAGCCATGAAGGTAGTGAGAGGAGAGAGGGAGACAGAGAGAGAGACAGAGAGCAAGTGAGCGAGCGATGGAGGCAGTGAGAGGAGAGAGAGGGAGAGGGAGAAGGAGGTAGAGAGAGAGAGAGAGCGAGAGCGAGCTATGGAGGTAGTCAGAGGGAAAGAGAGAGGGGGGGGAGAGAGATAAAGAGAGAGAAAAAGAGAGAGGAGGTAATGAAAAGAGTGTGAGCGGGCAGAAAAGAGGTGCGCAACAACCAAATTGTGTCACTGCTATATGCCAAACCTTACACCTTAAATTCCCCACCCTCCCCTAATCTCCCCCCCGCCCTCCCCACCAGTATTACCCAAAGCTCACAAAGCCAGTGAGGGACATCTTTGAAGACAGTGTGTGTGTGTGTGTCTGCTTGTGTGTGTGTGTGTGTGTGTGTGTCTGTCTGTCTGTCTGCGTGTGTGTGTGTGTGTGTGTGTGTGTGTGTGTGTGTGTGTGTGTGTGTGTGTGTGTGTGTGTGTGTGTGTACGTGTGTGCGTGCGTGCGTGCGTGCGTGGGAAGGCCAGGGAACGGGGGCAAGTGTGTGGGGTCCTGGGTGGAGGAGGGTGAAGTGGTGGTGGTAGTGCATGCTAATGTAATTAACAGAGTTGGTGGAGTAGCAGGGGGTGGAGGTGCTGGGGGAAGGGGGGGGGGGGGCTCATGTATATCTGTGTGTGTGTGTGTGTGTGTGTGTGTGTGTGTGTGTGTGTGTGTGTGTGCTTCCTTGACATCCGCCCCCTGACACCTGACTGATATCGAGGCGCTGCTGGAGCAGTTGGGGGCCGCGACCCCGGCCCTCCGCTACCTCAGTCTGCTGGGCAACGAGGCCTGTCCCAATCAGCTGGTCAGCCCCGATAAGGATGAGGACGACTACCAGAGATACAGGTCAGCTGGGGCCTGGGGGCTGGGGGCTGGGGAGGGGAGCCAGGGGTAAGGGCTGACTCTGTGGTCGCCCCTCTCTCTGGAAGTACAGCTCCGTCCTAATTGATCTGGGTGATGATGATTTAATACGTCTTGATGATATTTCCCTTGTGTTGCCGTGATGTCTGTCGTACTGCCGCGATAAGAGAATCACTCTGGATGATGACAGCATGTACAGTTACAGTGTACAGCTATGTGGTATATCTACATACCTAATATGAAGGCAGTGGTTTTAAAGACAATAAAATGAAATGAAATGAAATATATAATAAATATATAAAACAATAAAGGAATCAGTGTTTCAAAACGTTTATGACTATATTCTTTTTTTTTCCAATTATAGATGTTATTTATTATACATCACATACAATTATACACGTGGTTCCATTCCCTCCCATGGGATTTACAGACGCAGACCCACCAAGGAAATCTTTAAATTTGCAAAAAAAAAAATAACCCAAACAATGAGCTAGTGAGTAACAGACAAACAGCTAGCCACCTGAAGAGACAGAGGGAGAGAGAGAGTGTGAGAGAGAGACACACAGAGAGGTCGCTTTTTATTGTTAGTGATTGCTTTGTGCTTCCAGACCGCTACTTTTCACAAGCAGGTTGTGGATTCGACCACATCACTCTCTAAAAGCTTTGTCAACTCCCCTCCTCCCTTTCTCTCTCTCCTTCTCTCCCCCTCTCGCTCTCTCTCTCTCTACACTCCAGTTTGCAAAATGGATTTCATGTGTGACTAGTCACTGCCACAAATGAGTGTTTACTAGCCTGCCGTAGCAGAGCGTGTTATGCATTAAACATGGCGCTAAGCCGCGAGCCATGCAACATGACCACCATGTGTCAGGGTCCTTTACATGAAGCGCGATAAAAGGCGAAAAGCATACTCTCTTTTGTCTGCTTTAGCCCTAAGTGCTTGTTTCGGACGCTGTGTTGCCTATTAATCATTTAACACTACTACACACTCCTCCCTTGAACAGCCCTCTTTCTCTGTCCCTCTCGCTCTCAATCTCTCTCTGTCTCTCTGTTGTGGTTTTCTTTCTTTCA
>NW_028177856.1:0-1000 GCF_964030765.1 Micromesistius poutassou | reverse complement strand
GGGGGGGGGGACTGGACTGGGGGGGCAGCGGGCAGATCTGGGGGTCCGCCCCAGCGGGGGGGGGGGGGGGGGTGGGGGGGGAGCTGGGCTGGGGTCTAGCTGCTGCTGCTGCTGCTGCTGCTGCTGCTGCTGCTGCTGCTGACCAGAGCGTTAGTGACGGCCTCGCCGCCCGCGTCTGTGCCGCTCGTCTCCGTTGTGTCCGTGCTGCCGCTGCCGTCGGTGGCGCCCGCGCCCGCCGCGTCTGTGTCTTTGATTCTGATGGTGGGGGGGGGCGTCGCCGTCGCCGGTGTGTTGCCGTGGAAACCCAGGTCGGCGTAGGACGAGGGGGCGACGACGGAGGAGCAGAGGGAGGAGCAGAGGAGTTTGACGGGACAGAAGGCGGAGCCTCGGGGGATGAAGTTGACCTTGTTCTTGTCGGGGCAGGAGAAGAGCGGGAATCCTTTGGAGCGGCTGGACCTGAGGGGAACGACGGGACACACGCAGCAGGATGAGAACAGCACACACGTACAGTCACGTTCATCCATCCATCCATCGGGCAGCATGTGGCTCAGGCGGTACAGCGGGTTGGTTACAGTGGCCACTGGTAAGAGTGTGGAGGTGTCCCCTGAGCGAGACGCCCTCACCCCGACTGCTCCCTGACCCGCTGGCTGTCGCCTCGCGTGGTCTGACTCCGCCGTCGGAGTGTGAGTGTGTGCGTGAACGGGTGAACGTGAGGCGGTGTTGTGAAGCGCTTTGAGCGGCCGCTGGTTAGAAAAGCGCGGTATAAATGCAGTCCGTTTACCATTCACCCATTCACCCAAACGAGTCACTCCCACATTCACATTGATGAGTTGCATTGTGTCACTCAGCAGGGGGGCAGGTGGGACATGCAGTTAGTTGTGAAGGACGTGATTACGGTCCCACGTTCAATGACCCCAACGCAGCGACCACGCTGACGCTTCCACGCGGTGCCTGAACCTGTTTTGGTTCTGCGTCGGGTTTTAGTGAGCGGACCAATCAC
>NW_028177857.1:0-5672 GCF_964030765.1 Micromesistius poutassou | reverse complement strand
CACACAAACACCCCCCCCCCCCCCCCACCCCCACCCCACATGCACACACACACAAAGACACACACATACACACATGCAATGGAAGGATCAGGGAGGATATTCGTGCACGGCTGCGTACTGGCTTCTCTTTGACAACCAGTCATTAGAACTCAGCTATCTCAGAACATAAATACTAGGCTATGAAGAGCAGCCTGAATAACAAAATGCACCCACCCAATATCCATAATACCACAGGGTTTTAAATGTAATCAGTTTTGGTATTAACCATGCAAGTAGTTACCATTGTAAAATGGATTTATTAAGAGATGCTATGCATGCTGTTCACAGCCTTAGCACCTTAGCCCCTAACATCATTAACACGATGTCCTCTGCATCGGTGTTGCACACTAAATAACGCAACATGCTTGTCTTGGCGTAGAAGTAATGAACACAAAAGTGTACATTGTGTGAGATCCTGGATGTGGTTGACTGCTTCCTGATTTGTGTCTTTGGGATTTGTATCTTTCTCTGTTTCATTTGAGTGGTTGTTATTGTTGTTTCTGAACACATACATCATTCTCTATATTCCAATGCAAACACACGCACACACACTCGCACACAGACACACACGCGTATACGTACACACAAACACTTACACATACATACAAACATACACACACACACACACAGATTATGATATGGTTATGATATAACCTCATTTACATTGTTGTCGCATTATCAATTTAAGATGCATTTGTTTAACTTTTCCTGACACGTAGAGATAGCTCCCTTCCTCTCTCTAATGGAGAGGTGCTAAGTTAGTTAGCATTCACATGGCCAAGCTCCTGACTTCTTCCATGTGTAGATTCCTCTTTCCTCTCTAGAGTCCACTTTCCTGATAGTATATTGCAAACTAACTTGGCCTCTTCCGCCATGGCTGACTTCGACTGTGGTCAATCCTTAAATCTCCACTCCCCCCCACCTTTGTTTCCTTTGTCCTTACTGCTCACAATGTGAAACTTTCCGTGCAAGAATTTGCTGCCTGTGTCTTCCCAGGATCATGCTCTATTAAATTAAATGTTTTTTTTCCGTCAAGAACGGTTCTTAAAGAAATACTTGTTTATGAAACGCACACCTACACACACACACACACACACACACACACACACACACACAAAAACATACACTAAAAACAGATACAATCGTGTGCAAGACTGACCACTTGTCCTCTCCGCCACGCCCCTTCCAGGTGTGTAAGGTGGTCAACAGCACCTGCATGAGCTGCCTGGCCCCCTCCCTGATGGGGGACTACCCGCTGGGCCCCGACACGGTGAAGCACGCCGACGAGTTTGGCTTCGTGTTCAACAACGTGCAGGCGCTGCTGGTGTTCAACAGCACCAGCTTCCTCTACTACCCCAACCCCTACTTCGAGCCCCTCAGCTCCACCGGGGTCCTGGAGCAGAAGCCCGGCTCGCCCATCATCCTCAAGGTAAGGTCCTCCCCGCTGAAGCCCCGGTCCTGCATCAGGAGAGCAGCGGCATCGCCATGACCCGACCAGAGCGGGGTCTCTCAGTGCAGTGGATGTGTGTTGAGCGAGCCCAGGAAATACACAAAATACACAAACACGACATACAAACACAACACAAAAACTCATTCATACCCATTGCCATAAACAGCTTAAATAAACAATAACCAATGGACAAGTGAACCCTAATGCACTGTCACCTGACACGTATCCACAGCCTTTACCTTGTAATCATTATACTTGTTTTAAGATCTATACGCACTGTGTGCGCTCGCAGAAATCTATGTCGTATGACTGCTCATCAGCACATTGTCCTGTTTGTATGTCGAGCCACGTCAAAGAAGATGTTCCGTTACGACAAGACAATAACATTTTCCCGACTCTGAACCTGAATCTGAAGTGACGTTAAAGTGCACACACGTGTGTCCCTGTTGCTGCTACAGGGCAGGAACCTGGTGCCCCCCGCCACGGGCGGTGTGAAGCTGAACTACACGGTGCTGATCGGGGACACGCCCTGCTCCGTCACCCTGTCAGAGAGCCAGCTGCTCTGTGAGCCCCCCAACCTGACGGGCCAGTACAAAGTGATGGTCAGTACTGCTTCTTTGTGGGGAACAATGTCTGTAGACGGCGTCATTTCTTGCCCTCCTCCTCATCTCTCTCTCTCTCTTTTGAAACTGGGCCAATATGCAAAGAACATTAACCCTATGTAAAGCAAGGATGGATTACATCTACCAGGTTTTAGCAAGTTGCTAGCCATCTGTTCTCACTAGGCAGTTATGTCAAATAATCCAGTAGTAAAAGAAATACACATCAAATGTGTACAAAACGGTAGTAAATGACACACTAAGTGAGTACTAAATAATATGGTAGCTAATAAGACACAAACAAACTTGCATATGTGTATTCCGTTGTGTACTGTATTCAGTGTCTAGATATATACACATAGCGTTTCTGTAGACAGTGTGTATGTGCTGTATACCGTGTGCATGAGGCTGCTGGCTCCGTGGTCCTGCTCCTCGCCGTTCCTCCGGCTGAAGGAGGGCTCGGACAGGCAGCAGCAGGGCCTGGAGCAGAGGGGTCAGAGGGGCTCCGACAGGGGGCAGCTCGCCCTGCCCTGGCCGTTGAAAGGTTACACCGCAATCCAGCGCAATTATTTCCGCTCAGCTGCTCTGTTATTGAGTGCACAGCCCAGACCCCTGAACCCAGAGCCCGGCTTGGAGGAACCCGCATGTGTTTGACCTCCTGCTCGTCCATTTAGGTCCAGGCCTGGATAATGTGGTGTTTTTTGCCCGTATGCCGTATTGTGTGTCGAATAGATTCAGCTCCTGAATGTTTACTTCGACTTTTGGAGGACGTTGTAGCATAATGCACTTCCTCCGGGTCATCTCATATCCTGCCTTATATATACCAAAAGAAACACACACACAACGTCTGATCGTTGACCTTTTCGACTCCTCCGGCTCGCCCCCCCCCCCCCCCCCGTCCCCCCGTCCAGGTCCAGGTGGGCGGTCTGCACGTGTCGCCGGGCGCGGTCAACATCCTGTCCGACAGCCTGCTCACGCTGCCGGCCATCGTCAGCATCGCGGCCGGCGGCGGCCTCCTGCTCATCATCGTCATCCTGGTGCTCATCGCCTACAAGCGCAAGTCCCGCGAGAACGACCTGACGCTGAAGAGGCTGCAGATGCAGATGGACAACCTGGAGTCCCGCGTGGCGCTGGAGTGCAAAGAAGGTGAGGCGGGGAAAGGGCGGCCAAACGTTTTTGTTTTGTCAGATGATCCAGAGACTAGCGTGGGAACACGACGATTCCACAGGATGGTGTTGGCTGTGGTCTGGCGCCGTTCGGACAGATACAGGGCCGGTCTTAATTCGATGACAGTGTAGAGAAGTGAAGATGGCTGCGGCTGATGTGGAGCGTGTGTTGATTCTGCTTCCATTGTGACAGTCCTTGAGGAACCGGATGGTATATTTACTCTAAAGGAGAGCGAAAAAATGCACTTTTCTTTTGATAAGAAAGATATGTTTACCGTACTTCACACAGGACTTGGTGTGTGTGTGTGTGTGTGTTTGTGTGTTTATGTTTGTGTGTTAAATAATGCACTGGGAATTCCTCGACATCTGGGTCGACCGTATTGAAGGCACCACACAAACACACAAAATCGTACCGCGCTATTGTTACCGATAAACAGACACTCAAGTACTCAAAGCGTGGCAGACAGCAGGGTTCACCACAAGTTGCTACTCCCTTTTCACAGAGGCTTCATCGTAGGATAAACACATGTCACTTATAGCACTAATTATGAGTTTGCCCTTTTGATGGACCTGTTTTATGACACCTCTGTTGAAGGGTACTGTGGTGGGAACACAGACGTATTAACAGCTCCACTCCAGCCGTGATTCACTCCCTCCTCTTGTCCCGGCGGGCCCAGCTACTGCTGGGATCCCAACAACAATCTGCCGGTTTGGCGTCCTCGGGTGGTACATGCAGGGGAAGTTTGTGGTGAATCAATTTAAAATGACTTTTCATTTTGTAGACCAAAGAAATAAGTGTGCTAAAGGTAGGACAAACGCTGGAACCAGGAGTGGATGGCAAGAAGCATTGCAAATGCGAACCTTGAGAACATTCATTATTCTTTCCATGGCACACGTCCTCCAACATGAATTAATAATCAGAGGACTTTATAAAGCGGCCTTCTCTCCTGTTAGCAGGAGGGGTTTCCACCTCATTGGTCTCAAGGCTTGACACTCTCTCCACGTTGAGGTTGTACTAGAGCCATTCTAGCTCCAGCTCTGACTTCACCGTCGTTTCACGTTCAAGTTAGTTTTCATTCTGCACGGGAACTTTGCGTTCTAAAAAAAACGAATCTAGCTGTAATTCTAGAAGAATAAAAATCATTTCCAACTCTATGTGCGATGTCCTTCCCAACCTGACAGCCAGCCGACAGACAGCTCCGCGGCCCCGCCCCCGCGCCCCCCCCCCCCCCCGCAGCCCCCCAGCACCAGATGACCCACAGCGATGACACCTTGTTTAACTTCTCGCTAACACAAACACGACAAACAAACAGCACACGTTCCTCGTCGGGCCGGGGTTATTAACAACAGACAACAGAGGAGTTAGAAATCGTTCCAGTTGACTTCGACCCACGGCACGGTGTGAGGCCAGCGGCAGTACACAGCACACTGACCTGCCCTCTGACCTCTGACCTCCACCCGCAGTAGACCACAGGAGTGGATGTAGCAGGACCTCCACCTCCACAGCTACGTCCACGGATGTAGCTGGACGGTGAGGTGGTGTATGTTTCGGAGAACCCTTTTTTGCATTTGAAATAGTGAGTGGAGCGTGCCATGTGTGTGTGTGTGTGTGTGTGTGTGTGTGTGTGTGTGTGTGTGTGTGTGTGTGTGTGTGGCGGCGGTGACCTTGTGGATGCAGCGCGCAGTGCTGAACCGTTGACAGCGCCAGCCTCAGTCGACTCGCACGGGATGGGCTCCAGTACAAATAGAACAGAAAATGAATAGAAAAATGAAAATAACACCAATTATCTCCCGCACATAATCCCCAAGATTGGTGAAATTGACAGACAGATCGCCAGGCAAATACCCGGGACCAGACTAGGCACCCAGACACGTGCCTCTGGGGACGGGAGCTTCATGTTTTAACCATTAGAGCGCGAGGAGCACACCGCCCCGACCAGCGGATTTGGAGAGGTTACCTGTATCCTCTGTGCTTTAGTGTGTGTGTTTGTGTGCATGTCCATGTGCATGTCCATGTGTCTGTGCATGCATGGGTGCACGCCAAATGTGTGTGTGTGTGTGTGTGTGTGTGTGTGTGTGTCTCAGTGTGTGCTTGTGTGTGTGTGTGTGTGTGTGTGTGTGTGTGTGTGTGTGTGCATGCGTGCGTGCGTGTGTGTGTGTGTGTGTGTGTGTGTGTGTGTGTGTGTGTGTCTGTGTGTGTGTGTGTGTATGTGTGTGTAGGGGCACATGAGAACCAGACATGTCTCCCTCTTTGAGCGAGGGGACCTGGATGCCAGCGGTTGATTGGTACCTAAGCTGGTGGGGGGGGTGGGGGGTGGGGGTGGGGGGGGGGTGATTCGGCTGCTGTTCTGTGATAGGCTGCTGACAGGGAGCCCCACCCAGAGGCTAACGCATCACAGCAGCAGAGCCTGACGGGCC
>NW_028177858.1:0-2650 GCF_964030765.1 Micromesistius poutassou | reverse complement strand
CACACACACACACACACACACACACACACACACACACACACACACACACACACACACACACACACACACACACACACAAAGGGAAAGAACCGGAGCGCTCGCAAATGAGACACAGACACAGGGCCCCAAACGGGTCCTCAGACGGCCAGGAAAAAGCGTACAAGAGTGTGTGAGAAAAGAAGGAAAGGTTACGAACGAGCACTTTAGCGAGGCGCTGAACTTTAAAGTGTTTCCTATCCCCCACACGGGGGGGGCCGTGTGTGGTGACTTCTTCTTTTATGTGTTTCCTCGGGGAAGGGAGGGGGGGGGGCCTTCAACCTGCAGCTGTAAATGTCTCGGTTACGGTGTTAAATCTTCCCCCCCCCCCCCCCCCCTGTACCCTTCCCCCCCCCCCGCCCTCTCTGTACTGAGCACTCTTTCGTTTTCTCTCCCACAGTTTGAAAAATTCCCAACGAAGGTGGACCCCTTCTACAGACACAGCGTGAGTGGTCCCTCCTTGTTCACCTTGTCCGTCCCCCCCCGCCCCCCCCCCCCCCCGCCGACCCCACGGGCCGCGCTTGTTGTCGTCGCTGTTCTGTCTGTGGCCGTGGCGCCGGTCATGCGGTCCCTCATCTGCTGCTTTGAACGCAAACTGTGAGCCTCGTAGCTGCGGTGCTGAAATGATTAGCTTTGGCGGCTCATCACACAGAGCTAGCTAATCTAAGACATCACTTTGGGCTTTTGTAACTTATGGCGGATATTCAAAATAAAATCATGATCAGTGTTTCTCAAATTATTTTGTAATCTCGGATCCTATTTCAAGAAAAGTAGCCCTTTCATAAAATATGTATTAGATGTAAATAATGCATGCATATCATTTGGTGTAAACGTGGGTGATGCAAACATTTCTACTGAGAAACGTACGCTTGTGCTTATGTTGTGCTTACATTTCACTTATGTTGTTTTTTGTCATTCATGGATTTACCAAACTTATATGTATGTGGGTCTATTCAGCTTGACTTATGGTGATATGCAGATTCAACCAACTGTATCAAGGTGGTTGGCCTATTAAGATGACATATCATGGTCCTAGGATTAGGATTTGTAACATTTGTTGCATGTTGAACAGCTAAATGAAAAAAAAAGATTATTCCAAGAACCCCCTGCAATCCTTTTATGTACCCCTAGGGATACAAATAGCCCCATTTGAGAAACACTGGACTAAATTAATTAATTAATTTAGTCCAGATTAATCAATCAAGAAATATTAGAATTTGGTTAATCGACAAGGAATTAATCATTAGTTGCAGCCCTCGTTGTGACAGATTTCTACATCTTGTAGCGGAAGATTTGTCGTGTGTCTCTGTATCATGAAAACAGCAGAGCACAGCGACTACTACAGTGTGCAGAAAGAGAGAAGGGCTACACCCTTCAACATGGCTGAAAGCTTGTCTTGTTCCACCCCACCGATCACCCTATTTTGTGTCAAACACATAGTAGATTGTGACCTTTACACTGTACAGTGTACACACTTCAGCAAATCCTAACATCTCTCTCAGAAACCCTTTAAACGTCCGAAAGACGGAGCTAGTCCCACCAGGACCCAGACAGAAAGCCGAGCTACCGTCTTCCATTTCCCCCCGCCGATGATGTCCCGTCTCGTGCAGTAATGAGCCTCACACCAAAACAATCCTGATCCTCAATTTCCTGCTCTCTTGTTTTTCTCCCTTCAGCTGTTCCACTCCTACCCCCCGGCCATGTCTGGCCTCCCCCCTGTCATCCCCCCCACCGGCCCCTTCGGTTCGCTGCAAGGAGCCTTCCAGCCCAAGGTGAGCTCCACACACAGGGGGGCGACAAACCACAACACACCTCGGGGGTGTATAGTGAGCAAACCGCGACAGTTGATGTGCAGGGTGCAGCGTCCTTGCGAGGACTGCAATTACCGGTTACTGATTGGGTGGTTGACGTTTTTGCAGAGTGATGTCACCTGGCACTGGTCCCTGCCAATCAGAAACGGGAATCTCTACTTGTGGCTTGTTTTTCGTTTTGTTGTTCATCATGTTGTTGAGGCCCCAAAGGTTTTTAGAAAAGGATAATGGAAATAGTGTTCTCACGGCGTGGGTATCCGTGCCAGCACCGGTCTGCATAAAACATAAAACAAAACAAAACAGCACAGAGAAAAAACTGTAGGTCAATGGAAAACACTGACCTGCTCATTTTGAATGGCAAACCAAATCTCTGTATTGAGTGTATGAGTATTATTGAGTATTGGCTGCGCTGCACTGGAATTAACTTGTAAATGAACACTGCATATGTAAGAAACTTAACTTTCTCCTGAAAGTAAACTTCTCTGCTCTCTCAGACCTCCAACCCCCTGGATGTGTCCAACCGGCCCGGAGCCGTACCACACACACTCCTACAGAAGGATCCCAGGGTAGGAGCAGCATCTAGAGCACTAGTTTGGGCTTGATGGTTGACCTTTAGCTGGATTCAAATCTAACATAGACATGAGAAAAATAGTCAGATTGAAAATATAATTTCGATTTTTTATTTTTTTAATGTTTTATGTAATAATTTACTGATTTCCTTATTATTATTATAATATCATTATTTATTCAGCAAATTATTCCCATATCTATATTTTCTAGGGTTAGATTTTTTATTATGTGTA
>NW_028177859.1:0-9340 GCF_964030765.1 Micromesistius poutassou | reverse complement strand
CCAGCGGTGTGGTTACAGAACTTCAGACCACCTCTCTATCCGACGGCAGGGAGGTCCACTCCTCCACCGAAAGGAGGAACTGGAAACTTTAGAGGGACTTTAAAAGCTGGGGTGGAGGGTCGGACAGAACTAAAGAAAAACGGTTGGAAGAGCGGAGAACGTTCTGGATGTTCTGCACCTCGGTTGAACCGCCCAAAGCGATAATCAAGAAAGTTTTGAATAAAGTTACGTTTCCTCAACTCCCTCGAACAATGAACTTATTAAATGATAGGCGCTACAATGAAACATCTGTATCTTAATTCATTCAAAACTTCTTAAAAAAATGATTTGAACTGAATAAAAATGCATACGCATTGAGTGAAATTCAAATGTTGGACAAAAACTCTTCCTTCCTTCCTTGCTTCCTCCCCAATGTCCCGCCTTTCCTCCCCATGACCCCTTCCCTACTCCCTCCCTCCATCACTCCCTTCCTTCCATATTTCATCTTCATCTTCATCTTCATCTACCTTCTCCCCTTCTCGCCCCCTCTATCCCTTCCTCGCGCTCTTCCTCCGCCCCTCCTTCTTCCTACCTCCCCTCCTTCTTCCTATCTCCCCTCCTTCTTCCTACCGCCCCTCCTTCTTCCTACCTCCCCTCCTTCTTCCTACCTCCCTTCCTTCTCCCCTCCTCAACATTAATTGATTTTCTCTCCTGTGTCGTCCCCCTTGTGTCCCTCCCCTCCTCCTCCCTCTTCCTCACCCCCAGGTCCATTCCTATTGGCCACTAAGCTTCACTCCATTAAATCCTGTTTACCAGGTGGTCTCGGGCGGGGGGGGGGCGGGGGGGCGGGGGGGTTACCAGCGGTGGAAGAGGAGGGTGAGGGGGAAGAGGGAGAGGGAGGAGGAAGAGGAAGAGGAGGAAGAAGAAGAGGATTTAGAGGAGGTTAAGAGGAAGAGGAGGGAGAGGAGGGAGGGGAGAGAGAAAGGAAAGGAGGAAGAGGAGGGAGAGCAGGGAGAGGAGGTAGAGGGGGTGGGGAAGATAGAGGAGGGAGAGGAGGTAGAGGGGAGAGAGAAAGGAGAGGAGGAAGAGGAGGGAGAGGAGGGAGGAGGTTGGGAGGAAGCAGACCATAACAGAGCAGTCAGGGGGCTCTTGTGCTTATCGCTGACCGACTCGTCGTTCTGGAAAAAAACAGCAATAATGATTTTTAGACTCACTCTGTTTGATTCCTCTACTTCCTCTTCTAATAAAAAACTGTTCCGTGGAATGTTAAAAGTAGAACAGAACAACATCAAAAACAACAAAATAGTTTCCCCAGCATGACTAACCCAGATCCAAACACATTTAATACATCAAATACACCACTGCGGATTGTAACGCAAAACTCTAAATATGAAATACAGCAAACATCAAACACCCCACTCTGAATTGCAATGCTGAACTATAAATATATTAAATATGCCACGTATTAAACACACCAAAATATTAAATACACTACTCTCACGGTAAACTCAGGTCCCTGCTTCCATGTTAGCCAGAGATGGAGTGTCGATTGGCTGTCCCGTCATTTAGAGAGCACCGATTGGCTGTCAAAAGTTTGGAGTGATCCGATTGGCTGTGCTTGGAGAGCTTTGAGCTGTGGAGCCAGCCAGCTTGTTATCGCCGGGCAGGAAGATGTGCGTGACGTATCGGAGATGACACGCTTCTGTTTTGGACTAATGACATATGTCACGTCCATGGGTTGGGATCCCATCTCGTTCTACAGCATCTGGTAAACGCTACTGGACAATTTCCAGTGACCGTTTGAATTATATCAATCAATCAATCAATCACCTTTATTTTCCCTCGAGAGACACTGACGTTTCCCTCATTCACAGTGTCGACGAGCATACGCTAAACGCAATAACAAGGATAACATCATCAAAATTACAATAGAAATATATCTATAAAGTGTATACAATACAAAAAGAGCAAGAATAAAATAGGATGAAATACTGAATGAGAATGAGATCAGCTAAAACAGTTACAGCTGGGATGTGTGCAATTCAGAAATCATAGGACCTACCAAAAGTAGGAAGAGCAGTAATTTTTAAGTTGCTCTGCAGAGCATTCCATGAGTTAGGAGCACTGATGGAAAAGACAGTCATTCCTAGACGGGAGTGAGCTCTGGAGTGAGCTCTGGAGTGAGCTCTGGGAACCTTTAGGAGGAGCAGCTTACTGGACCTGGTCCAATAGGTCTCTGTGTCCCAGTCCAGCATGGTCCACATGTAAGGTGGCTGTTTCCCAATGAAAGCTTTAAATATAAATAAAAAACCAGTGTTTCTCACGTCTCATAAAAAGAGAAGGCCAACCAACCTTTTCATACAGGGTGCAGTGATGGGTTTTAAAGCCAACCACCGGTTGGGAAACCCTGGACACACGATCAACACGGGAGCAACGCAGATGGAAGTGCCAGTAAAAAGTCAGTTATTCTTTTTGATTTTAAATCAGAAGTGTAGCAGCAGAATCTAGGACAAGTTGCAACTCGCCTACATGTCTACGAGGCTGAAGCAACCATTTGTTTTTTCTGCATCGTGTTGCATCAAGAAAGGCCATACTACTTGGTCGTCTTGGTTACCACGGTAATAGTGTAGAGACTTGCAACAGAGTATAGAATGACTGTGAGGTTTCTTGGGGGCTTAACCTGGTAAATCCCTTGGCCAATGGTTCAATGTGAACCCTATCAATATGAATATGTTCAATGTTTAATATTTAAACAGATTTGCTACCAAACGCTTCTACTGGCAATCTTTGTTCATTTTGTAGTAGAAAGTTAAACGCCACTGGAACACAATCAGAATGTTCTAAACTGGCTGGGCTGGGCTTGACTAAGCTTGCGTACCATTAAAATTCAAAGCGTAGGATTCTCTGGAGGTACAAAGTTTATATTTTACAATTTTGTGGCAGAAGAATAATCTTGAAATGACAGCAGAGAAAACCTGCGTGAATCCCAGGTTTCAAACTGTCCTTGTGATAAGAAGAGCTTTAGTACCCGTGTGTTTGAACATAATATGATAGCCTCATAACACCATGTGTGCTTAATGAATGTCTGAATGCCAACCACCCTCCCTGACCCAAAGTCAGTCTCTCTCTCTCTCTCTCTCTCTCTCTCTCTCTCTCTCTCTCTCTCTCTCTCTCTCTCAAATAGACTCCTGGAAAGTCTATTTACACATAAACAATCAATAAATCTTGATGAAATCTGGATCAATACAGTCTGCAGCGGCAGGCAGAAGGAGGTAATGGTAGGCAACGGTGGTGATTGGATCGTTATGGGGTTAATCAATAAGGTTAACAGCAACATGTTACCGCCAGCACACGCCAAACGGACCAATAAGAAACCTGGATGGACGCTGAGTGTCTGGTACCAGCTGCTCTACCTCACCATCACACCGTGTTTACATCACATGACCCTTACTTCACTCCATCATCATCATCATCATCATCACATGACCTACTAACAAGAAACAGCAATAGGCGAGTTTCAGATCAAGCATGCGTTGCCTCGCATAACATAATGCATTCTGGGATGAAAACGTCAGAAATGCCGGTGATAACTTCCCTATGCGACGTGTCACATGACTTTAAACACTGGCGGGAGCTCCAGGGTCACTCCCTCCGTCTGCTTTTCTGTGCACACGGTCTCAAATGAATGCAGACATAAGA
This sequence comes from Micromesistius poutassou, assembly GCF_964030765.1. Classification (NCBI taxonomy): domain Eukaryota; kingdom Metazoa; phylum Chordata; class Actinopteri; order Gadiformes; family Gadidae; genus Micromesistius; species Micromesistius poutassou. The sequence continues at coordinate 5,662 of NW_028177859.1, read as the reverse complement.
CACGCCCCTCAACGTATCAAAACGTTGCCCTGGTTGGTCGGAATTATCTCGTGGAATTTCCCACATGAGAAATGACATCACTCCTTTCAAAGAGAAAGAGAAGAGAAAGAGAGAGAAGTGCGCCTGTGGCCGACATGACGTGGTGGAACGTGACGTGTTTCTGACGGATGAGTTCCGGCGGATGTTCTCATGTCTCGTGCGTGCATGCGCTCAAATGCAGACCATCTGAAACACGCCCTATGGCGCTGCTTGGAGGACCGGAGTATATCCGACGGAGGGACGGCCTCTTCTCTCAGAGGAAGCCTCTGTGCTCTGCCAGCCAATAGGAGGCAGCGCTGGTCACGGGTCAGGGCTGAGCTCTGGGGTGACGGGAGTGGACGGGTCACGATGCACAGGCGTCTTCGTCCCCTCGGGACCAGCGCCGGGCAGCTCTGACACCAGGCCTTAACACTCAACCCCTTAGACCTTCCCATCCACCGCCAGCGTGTCTTCCACCGTCCAACAGCCTCACCTCACTGTTCTTTTACCAGAGTGGAAAACCTGCAGCCAAGCCATACATTAAGGCCCTGTCCCAATTCTCCCCCTTCCCCTAGATTTGAGCCCTAACCCTAGATTTTGCACGTTCCTGCGAAGGCGTAGGGTGTATCAATACTTAAGGGAGCAAGGGGGAGTGCTGTTTTTCCCTTAAAAATCAACCCTTGAACGCTGCCAGCTCGGGAGCTGACTTGCAGCTAAGGGCACTCAAAGTGTTCTTGGGGAGAGAAATGGGGCCGGGCCTTAATATGCAACCCCCTGCCGAATGGAGAGGTGTATCCACTGTGGGCTGGTGGCAGGAGTTAATGTTGGATCCCCTCTACAATCAAGACATCGTTCAGTTTGACCAACAGGTACAACCTCTCCAAGGCAGCGCAGGCTCCAATTGATCTAGAACCTGAAAATCCTTCCCTATTGTGATTGAAACACATTGTGTCTCTGCGTGTGCATGTATGGTTTTGTGTGTGTGCTTATTTCTGGGGTTCTCACACCATTACACATCAAAACAACAAGAGACACACACACACACACCACTTTAATTTCTTATATAAATCGAAAAATTTAATAAAGTTTGAATAGTATATCACAGAAGAAATGATTACATTTCCTTTGGTGATTGTTATGCAGTTATTCCAGCAGTAACCAGAGACCAGACTGTCTGTTTGGATTTAGTGTTGGGAAAAACATTGACAGAATTTATAATATTGTCTCAGGATGATATAAGGAAACATTTGTGGATTGAAATGTTTATTTTACCCCAAATGAACCAACTAACCCATTGGCAGACATAGGACATATACGTACACATCATATCTTCAAGAGCCATCTGCTGACATAAGGACATATACGTACACATCATATCTTTAAGAAGCTGTCCCGACCCTGGCAGTGGGTAAAACATCCCATCTACATTCTACCTCATTGTTCTAAATGGTTCTCGATGGGTGACCCAGAAAGAGTACATTATACAGAGAGCTAGGAGAGATCAGACACGTCCTAGCTCTTCTAAGGCTACAAGGGCTTCAACAAGGGTCCTTGAAGACCACATGATCAGAAGCTACATAAGAGACAGAGGACTCTGCTGGTCAGAATGTAAGATGACTTACCTGTGGAGGAGGATGACCTTCTGCTCTTCTTCCTAAGCTCCTGAGCTGGTGTCTTCTGCTCCTCTCGCTCCTTTTTCCTCTGGAATTGGGTCTCATTGTTCTTCTCCACATTTGTTCGACGGGACCGTTACAAATAAAATGGGTAAAAAGTGACAAAGAATAAAGTAGTCCCAACCAACTGACAGCTGTTCCAACAAGGTCAAAAACACAATAAAACAGTGGCGGCCATTTTCCCAGGCGTCTTTATTTTGACAGGTGTGTTCTGATGACTTCCTGTCTGTCTTGTCATGTGTTGGTTGCCGTGACGTCCGGCCATTTGAGGGTGCTAGTGAACCCACCGCTCGACACACCCAAGAGGAAGAAGACCTTCATGAATAATAATCATCATTTTGAAAATATAGATAAATCTTTATATGAGCAATATAATATTTACAGCAATATTTTAGAGTAATAAATAAATGTATCAAATAATAAAATAAAATGTATAATCTGCAATAAAATGTAGATAAAACAAATGTTGCCTGAAGTCACTGATAGGTTATCAGGACTCTCTTGAAAAGAGGTAAACCTTAATGACACTGCCTGTGTAATTAAAGGTTGAATATACAATAGACCCCCACGGCCGGGGGGGGAGGGTCAGGGCCAGGGGGGGGTCAGGGCCAGGGGGGGGTCACAGACCGACCACAGGCCCCTGGAGTGCGGTTAGGTCAGGAACTAGCATGGGTCCCAGCTAGCCGCTAGCTAATGAAATGTCTTCCATCACAGCCGAGTGTAATGAAGCATAATGAAAACAAGGTGGGCTGAGGACCGCAACTGCATCTCTGGTGACCAGGAACTGTAGGAAAGCATGTAGCCCACTTAAAACACACATACTGCATTTAATATTACAAATAGACACTGGATAGATGGATCATAAATGGACTGCATTCATATACTGCTTTGATCCAAACTTAATAGACAGGTATATCATTTTTATAATAAACATAGATACTGCATAGATGGAAATATCCTTTTAATTATACACATAGATACTGGGTAGAAAAGTATATCCTTTGAAGTAATCATGTAGATACAAGATAGATGGATATATCTTTTTTAATAATATGCATAAAGATAATAAAGATATATTCATGTAGATACAAGATAGATGGATACATATTTTTAAATAATATACATAAAGATAATAAAGATAGATGGATAGATAATTTCTGTGTTGTTATATATTTCACCTTTCTACCAACAATTGGTTATCAATCACTGGTGATACCAAAGACACTGGTGGTACTGGAGATAGTGGTGGTACTGGTGGTACTGGTGATAGTGGTGGTACTGGTGATAGTGGTGATAGTGGTGGTACTGGTGATAGTGGTGGTACTGGTGGTACTGGTGATAGTGGTGGTACTGGTGATAGTGGTGGTACTGGTGGTACTGGTGATAGTGGTGGTACTGGTGATAGTGGTGGTACTGGTGGTACTGGTGATAGTGGTGGTACTGGTGATAGTGGTGGTACTGGTGATAGTGGTGATACCAAAGACACTGGTGGTACTGGTGATAGTGGTGGTACTGGTGGTACTGGTGATAGTGGTGGTACTGGTGATAGTGGTGGTACTGGTGATAGTGGTGGTACTGGTGGTACTGGTGATAGTGGTGGTACTGGTGATAGTGGTGGTACTGGTGATAGTGGTGGTACTGGTGGTACTGGTGATAGTGGTGGTACTGGTGGTACTGGTGGTACTGGTGATAGTGGTGGTACTGGTGATAGTGGTGATGTTTGTGATACTGTTGATAGTGGAGGAATCGGTGACACTGGTTGACCCATTGCTTGTACAAACCGAACCTCGTCACCTATACTATATATACTATACATATACTATACTACTCTATCACGAATAAATAAGAACACGTGGAAGGGAAGATGGAGCAGCCTCCATCGTGTACTTTTACATTTTCTGGAGAGAATCACGTAACCTAGGGCGATGTCCTCTGCTGGCTGACATGGGCTGGGTCTGCCCCGGTGTATAAATCAGGGTAACGTAGCGGGCTGCCGTAGTGTGAAGGTGAAGCGGCCGGTGATGAAGCTAACTTCACTCTGAAACCTGAAACAATTGAACCACTACCTTTGGCAATGGAAGCATTCATCTGGAGGACGAGATCAATACCGCGCGTACACAAGGACACACCGGACTACGGAATATATATATCCGATTAACGGGAAAACGGATGTTGTGTTTCTAACCCTTCGCCCATTAGGGAGATATTTAGACACATAGTAAAAGTTTTTAATTACTTAAAGTGAATTGAATCGTGAAAAGAAAGTGTATTGCTGTTTCACAAGAGCCAGCGACCACAGAGCCGCCGATCAATATTCAACAAAGAAGCATTGAAACCAAAAACAAAGCAAGAAAATTCAGTAAAAAGAAATGAAATAGAGCAAATGAACTAGCGGTTACCGGTACATCAGCGGATAGACTCATCCCCATCTACACGTCTGGGATTATTATCAGACTAGCAGACTAATCATTTATAGATCAAACGATTCACACACGCTCCTTTCTGCTGGAGCACCCAGCGATGGAGACAGGAAGGAGGCTTTCAAAGTGAGGCTGTAGGTGAGCCAAGTATAAACCCGACCATCTCGTCAAAGCACCCCTGGTCCACCAACGTGTCATGCTGATGAGCTGCTACGTGCCATTTAGACATCGACCCCTTGCTGACATCACAAAGGGGGCGTGTCCACCCAGACGTATGACAGGTAGATCAGCCTACCAGGTTGGTACGGTCCACTGGGTAGGCTGCTAGGCTGCTAGGTTGAAATGTATCCACTAGAAAATAAACATTGCATTTACTTCAATATTTGTAATGTTGCTAAAGGTCAAATCATTACATAATAAATATAATAATAACATGTAATGCTCTTTCAGTAAGGCGCAGCACCTCTAGAGATGTGACCGTGTGTGTTTTCCCCAAACCCGCCCAGCGAGCCACAGACCCAGAGCCACAGACGCGGCCGGTTCACCCACGAGGGATTCCAGGTCAAAACGTGAATCAAAATCATTGTTGTGATCATTGATTCTCCGTACTTTGAATCAAGCACAAGCGTTATCGCACAGTGTTGTCGCTGCAGTGCAGGTGGTGAACGGCGGGTCTGGTCGGTGAGGGGGGGAGTAACATTGCGTGAGTTTAGCGGCGAGGACATGTGGAACAGCATGGCCCGGTGTCATGTGACCACAGAGCAGCCTCCAGAGTTCTAAACGCACCATGGCAACCGGCCGCCCCAGCAGAACCAATGACATTCTAGCAATCATCTTTAGACCCCTGAGGGAGGAGAGAGAGAGGGGGGAGAGGGAGGGAGGGGAGAGAGAGAGAGAGGGGAGAGGGAGGGGAGAGAGAGAGGGGAGAGGGAGGGAGGGGAGAGAGAGAGAGGGGAGAGGGAGGGGAGAGAGAGGGGGGAGAGGGAGGGAGGGGAGAGAGAGAGGAGAGAGGAGAGAGGGGAGAGGGAGGGAGGGGAGAGAGAGAGAGGGGAGAGGGAGGGAGCGGAGAGAGAAAGAGGAGAGAGGGAGGGAGGGGAGAGAATGAGAGGGGAGAGAGAGGGAGAGGAGAGAGAGAGGGGAGAGGGAGGGGAGAGAGAGAGAGGGGAGAGGGAGGAAGGGATGGGTGAGAGGGGAGAGGGAGGGAGGGATGGGTGAGAGGGAGGGAGTGGGGAAAGGGGACAGGGGGGGGAGGGAGGGAGGAAAAGGAGAGGGAGAGGAGAAGTAGAGAAAGAGCTATAGGGAAGGAGTGGGAGAGAAGGTGCGAGATGGAGGGAGAGAGAGAGAGAGAGAGAGAGAGAGAGAGAGTGTGCATTGAGGTCCAAGGTAAATAGAGTAGAGATGGAGGAGTGTGTGTTCCTCTGGTTGTCCTTGAAGGCTTGCAGCTGACATCTACACACACACACACACACACACACACAATCTCTCACACACACACACACACACACACAATCACCTGAAGGTACTTAAGAAAGCATCCTGCACGAGATTTCC
>NW_028177860.1:0-5137 GCF_964030765.1 Micromesistius poutassou | reverse complement strand
GTTTACATGTGATACTTTGAAACATCAGAATTTGTTCATTATTTGTAATTCAATGCGTGCGTGTGTGTGTGTGTGTGTAATGTAAAATGGGAACAGACTGAATAATATATGTTTTATATGAACACTGTCTAATAAAAGTGTAATGTAAAATGGAACAGACTGAATAATATGTTTTTATATGAACACTGTCTAATAAAGGTGTAATGTAAAATGGGAACAGACTGAATAATATATGTTTTATATGAACACTGTCTAATAAAGGTGTAATGTAAAATGGGAACAGACTGAATAATATGTGTTTCATATGAACACTGTCTAATAAAGGTTTAATGTAAAATGGGAACAGACTGAACAGCGACATCTAGTGGCGAGGAACGGGACCGCACGCAAAGCGGGATTAAAACGGGGAGTTTAAAACGCACACACGTTCTGTTTGTACGAATAAAACGCATGATGATAACCTATGTTGTAATAATCTGAGGTGTATTGATCAACGGAAGACACAGGTGGAGTTAAAGGTGTTGATTTAATGGCTTGTTTTACCACCCTGCTAAAACAGGGCGTCCGTCCCCCAAAAGAGTCCCCGACTTTAGTTCCGCAGTCGAGCAGCAAAACTGTACCTGTTGTAACTAACAATCAACTAATGTCTGTCTGTCTGTCTAATTATATACTAATTATAAAGAGTATTTACTATAACTTTATAAGACTAATTATAAAGAGTATTTACTATAACTTTATAAGACTAATTATAAAGAGTATTTACTATAACTTTATAAGACTAATTATAAAGAGTATTTACTATAACTTTATAAGACTAATTATAAAGAGTATTTACTATAACTTTATGAGACTAATTATAAAGAGTATTTACCATAACTTTATAAGACTAATTATAAAGGGTATTTACTATAACTTTATAAGACTAATTATAAAGGGTATTTACTATAACTTTATAAGACTAATTATAAAGAGTATTTACTATAACTTTATAAGACTAATTATGTAGAGTATTTGCTATAACTTTATAAGACTAATTATAAAGAGTAATGAAGCTTTAATAGAAGAGTTCTCAACAGCTTTATTATTTATTATTTGTTCCTATAACTATATCAGCCTCATTATAACAGGAAATTATGTTACGATGTCTAGCAATTATGTTATGTTAATTACACGTTAGTAGAACCACACACACACACACACACACACACACACACACACACACACACACACACACACACACACACACACACACACACACACACACACACACACACACACACACACACACACACACACACACACACACACACACGTGTCCGTGGGGGCGGGGCCAGGAGAGGACGCGTTGTTGAGGAAACTAAACTTAAGCCGTTTCTCAATACCAAGTACGCGGACTACGTTCTCGCGGACTTGGAAGTACGTACTTGGCAAGTCCGGACTTTCAAGTACAGACTTCCGAGAACGCGAGTACGCACCTGCAATTGGAACAGCAGCGGACTCGATGATGCATTCTGGGATATTTAACGGTCCCAAGTCCACACGAGTCTCCTCCGATGCGTCCTCGGTAGAACGGCCTCATCGAGAACGCATCGAGAACACACACGGGTTTTACGACAGTACTCGCGTACTTGGAATTGGAACAGTGCTTGGGCTACCACTGATGACGTTTATCGAGAACGCAAGTACACGAGAACACACAAGAACGCAAATTGAGAAACGGCTTCTCTCTCCCCACGCTCCAAATGAGAAACTGGGAGTTAGAGGAAGACATTTTCTCCTCTTCCGTCTGAGGAGGAGTAGGAGGAGGAGAGGGGTACATTAGATACACTCTGAGGAGGAGAGGGGTACATTAGATCCACTCTGAGGAGGAGGAGGAGAAGGAGGAGAGGGGTACATTAGATCCACTCTGAGGAGGAGGAGGAGAGGGGTACATTAGATACACTCTGAGGAGGAGGAGGAGAGGGGTACATTAGATCCACTCTGAGGAGGAGGAGGAGAGGGGTACATTAGATCCACTCTGAGGAGGAGGAGGAGAGGGGTACATTAGATCCACTCTGAGGAGGAGGAGGAGAGGGGTACATTAGATCCACTCTGAGGAGGAGGAGGAGGAGAGGGGTACATTAGATCCACTCTGAGGAGGAGGAGGAGAGGGGTACATTAGATCCACTCTGAGGAGGAGGAGGAGGAGAGGGGTACATTAGATCCACTCTGAGGAGGAGGAGGAGGAGGAGAGGGGTACATTAGATCCACTCTGAGGAGGAGGAGGAGGAGGAGGAGAGGGGTACATTAGATACACTCTGAAGAGGAGGAGGAGAGGGGTACATTAGATCCACTCTGAGGAGGAGGAGGAGGAGAGGGGTACATTAGATCCACTCTGAGGAGGAGGAGAGGGGTACATTAGATCCACTCTGAGGAGGAGGAGAGGGGTACATTAGATCCACTCTGAGGAGGAGGAGGAGGAGGAGAGGGGTACATTAGATACACTCTGAGGAGGAGGAGGAGGAGGAGGAGAGGGGTACATTAGATACACTCTGAGGAGCAGGAGGAGGAGGAGGAGAGGGGTACATTAGATACACTCTGAGGAGCAGGAGGATAGGGGTACATTAGATACACTCTGAGGAGGAGGAGGAGAGGGGTACATTAGATACACTCTGAGGAGGAGGAGGAGGAGAGGGGTACATTAGATACACTCTGAGGAGGAGGAGGAGAGGGGTACATTAGATACACTCTGAGGAGGAGGAGGAGGAGGAGAGGGGTACATTAGATCCACTCTGAGGAGGAGGGGGGAGGTTAGGGTATAGGGGAGGGGGAGGTTAGGGTATGGGGGAGGGTATAGGGTTGAGGGGAGGTCAAGGTTATGGTTAGGGTCAGGGGAGGGGGGAGGTTAGGAGAAGAGGATAGGGGAGGGGAGGTGGGAGGGGAGGGGGAGGATAGGGAATATGGAAGATTAGGGAGGAGGTGAGGGTAGAGGGGGGAGGTAAGGGGGAAGGATGGAGGTGAGGGTATAGGGGAGGGGGAGGATAGGGGAGGGGGGAGGTGGGAGGTGAGGGGGAGGATGGAGGTGAGGGTATAGAGGAGGGGGGAGGTTACCTTACCTTATTAGGGTAACAGGCGTGTGTATAATAAAAATGACCACACAAGCCACACAGCCAGGTCGTTTTAAATGATTTTATATCATAAAACAACATCAGTATACATTTCAACAACTGTGCGCACAGAGAAACAATTCTGGGATGTGAATCAAAAAAAACAACGGTTCATTGTGAGACCATCTGACCCTAACACTGAACCATGAGGAACCCATGAAGGAACCAAGGAACCCTCCAAGGAACCAAGGAACCCTCCAAGGAACCAAGGAACCCTTGACAACCCGTGACTTAAGTCACGTCCTGCGAGGTAGACGTTGAATCCGAAGTCTCCACCGTCCAGCTCTGATGAGGCGCCGTCGGTGGGTCACTGAAATGTTGAAGAGGAAAAACACTAATCGTTAGCCTCGTAGCATGAGCTATGTTGTTAGCCATAGGCCAACGATGTCCATTACGCTACGAGGCTACCGATGTCCATTACGCTACGAGGCTACCGATGTCCATTACGCTATGAGGCTACAATATCAATTATACTATGCGGCTAACGATACAGATAACGGTAAATCCATTATGCATTATCATATCCATTATGGTAAATTATATCCATTATGCTATGAAGCTAACGATATCAATTATGCCAGGAGGCCAACAATGTTGATAACGCTATGATGCTAACGATATAAATGATGCTATTAGGCTAATGATGTTGACTATGCTTTGAGGCTACTGATATTGATTATACTATGAGGCTAATGCAATCAATTATGCTATTATGCTACAATCTCAATTATACTATGAGGCTAACGATACAGATAACGCTATGAGGTAAACGATATCCATTATGCTATGAAGCTAACGATATCAATCATGCTAGGAGGCTACCGATGTCCAGCTAGGAGGCTAACGATGTCCAGCTAGGAGGCTAACGATGTCCAGCTAGGAGGCTAACGATGTCCAGCTAGGAGGCTACCGATGTCCAGCTAGGAGGCTACCGATGTCCAGCTAGGAGGCTACCGATGTCCAGCTAGGAGGCTAATGATGTCCAGCTAGGAGGCCAACGATGTCCAGCTATGAGGCTAACGATGTCCAGCTAGGAGGCTAACGATGTCCAGCTAGGAGGTTAACGATGTCCAGCTAGGAGGCTAACGATGTCCAGCTAGGAGGCTAACCAGATTCCGGGTCTCCCTCCAGATAGGTGGCTCCTCCATCAGCTCTCCTCAGCCAAGGGTTCCTCATCATTTTGTCCATGATTTTTTTAGTTAATACCATGTGTGTTGAAATTGTAAATAATTAGACTTGAAGAAAATACTTTTGTTTGGAGAATTCTAAACTGTTAGTAGTTTATTATTCTTTGGACACCTCGTTTAAATAATTCTGAATCAAAGCGCTGTCTTGAATGTAGAATATAGACATAGAAGATAAATTTCATGTTTTAAACTTCAACATGAAACATGCACACTTGGGAATTTGTAATTCAGGACTATAGTAAAACATTGTGTGAATTTAACAGCATAGCTCTGGTGGTGAAGCAATGTAAAAAAATTGTTGGTATTAACCTTCCAAAGACTTGAGCAGTCCCATCGTAGTCCTCGTCTCGCTCCTGGTGGGTCGTCAGCTTCATCTGTTCACAACACAAACACACATTAAAAGGTGTGAGTGTGACCAGCTGTTACGTTTTAGTTGTGTTTTAGTGTCCACCTTGATGTACGCTGGATAAACTACAGTAGTAGCAGCTGATGTGACCGTAATTACCTCAAATCACAGCTTTGGCTAAAATTCACAGAATGAAAAATCTGAAGGAAAAACTAATTAACACGCTCTACGATCGTTAATTTAAAAAGATTGAATAATTAAAAAGAACCTCCAGGTGTCAAGTGTTTGGTGATGGTTACCCTCCGGTCCCCAGTCTCCGGTCCAGCCTGGTGCCCCATTCCTGGTCCAGGGGGATCTGGATACCCTCTGGTCCACAGCCTCCGGTCCAGCCTGGTGCCCCATTCCTGGTCCAGGGGGATCTGGATACCCTCTGGTCCACAGCCTCCGGTCCAGCCTGG
>NW_028177861.1:7500-9235 GCF_964030765.1 Micromesistius poutassou | reverse complement strand
GGAGACGAGAGGCGTCGAGAGGGGAGGAACAGGAGCACAAAAGAGTTAAAAGGTGCCTTGTTGATTCTTTTTTTTTCTCCACGGCATGACAAATGGGGCATCAATCACGTCCCGGGTCCCATCGGGAAACCTTACTGGAGTATCGAAAAGGCATGGAGGGTTCTTGTTTATCTGACCTGCAGTGGCATCTGTCTGTTAACCAGACGACGGCAGGAGGGGAACGTCTTCTGGACTGGAGCGAGGGCCGGAGGAGGAGGAATAGGGAAGCGTGGGCATCTCCTTCTGTTTCCTGCGGCGCATCAGGTGACAGCAGATGACCATCAATGTCTGCAGAGCTCCAGAGACCACCTCCCCCACCTCCCCCATCTCCCCCATCTCCCCCACCTCCCCCACCTCCCCCATCACCACAGCTCTCTCATCTGCAAGCCTCAAATGAAGACATTGAACAGAGCACTGCATGACAGCTCCTCCCATGGTACCTTCCTGTGTGTGTGTGTGTGTGTGTGTGTGTGTGTGTGTGTGTGTGTGTGTGTGTGTGTGCGTGTGTGTGTGCGTGCATGCGTGTGTCCATGTGTGTGTACTCTGGAATCTCGTGCACATTTTAGAGACTTAAAAAAACGTAAACAAATATAACTTGTATTTATTTCATTTGAGAAACATGCTTTTTTCTCTTCAGGTCGATTGTTTACCGTCTTTTCTATCAGTCACTTTCACTGTTCCTTTCCGTAGATAGCTATCATGCTATCATGTCCGCTAATTAGCTCTACATGTTTATTATGGGCTGCCCGACTGTTAAAGAAACAAAGGCAACAGGGCCTAATTAAGACGCTTTAGAGCACGATCACAGTGGGGCAGATGGCAGTCTGTTGTGGATCCAAGCTCAACCACGGGACATTTTGGAATTGAAAAGAAGTGCCAAAGGGGACACTGTGAGTGGGCTTGGGCCCTTCCTGCCAGCCAAGAAGAGGATGAGGCGGTGGAGGATGGATACAGAGGGAGGGGTTGAGTACGGTGATGTGTAATAGAGAAACCGCCTCCTGCCAACCCAGCTAATGTTAGCTAACCAACTGCCTACCTGCTTCCGGCTAATCCAACTAATGTCGCCAACCAACTGGCTTACCGCTTCCGGCGAACCAAACAATTGTTATTGCCAGCTATAAAACCCCTAAGTAACGGTCTCTAGATACAATTAATATTTAAAGGCAAGATGTGTTGAAACATGTTGAAGATTTAAATCATAATTTCTGTAAAAACTACAAACACCCATTGGTCATTGAAAAAACAAATGACCAATGGGTGGCCATGGATTTCGTCATCATTCTAAGCCAGCCAATCACAATGGCCTTACCGTGAGGCTATAGCTCCTCTACCAGTACCACAAAAGTTCTGAGATAAAAGTGAAACCGAAATGAACCCCGAGTTGATGTGTGTTAAGACATTTCTGGAAGGTATGGTTGCTTTACAGTCGACGCCCAACTTCACAGCGTGGTGTATTCACTGGTGATAGCGTATCCAGAGGCAGAGGCAAAGTGAACTGCCGTTTTTTTCCCCCCTCTGTTTACTCTGAATGTTCTTTTTTTTTTTCCTCCTGCTCCCGTGTTTCTTTGTATTCACACAAGCTGTTGGGATGTGTGAGGATGAAGGGACTGAAACAGGTTAAAGCTGTGTTTTTATCTTCAAGGACGTTCTGCAGAATCCCAGGATTGTGGAGGGATGTTTGTCAAGTGATGCTGGT
>NW_028177861.1:0-2500 GCF_964030765.1 Micromesistius poutassou | reverse complement strand
TGAGAGAAGAGAGAGAGAGGAGAGAGAGAGAGTGAGAGAGAGAGTGGGAGAAGAAGAGAGAGAGAGAGAGACAGAGACAGAGAGGGAGATGGAGAAGGAGAGAGAGAGAGAGAGAGAGAGCGAGAGCGAGAGAGAGAGAGAGCGATGAGGCGAGAGAGAGAGGCCCGGTGTTACATCTCATTTTATTTTCCTCGACGCAATGTGAGGCCCCCTTTCTTTCTACTTTTGTCTTTCAGCTCAAATTTTCACACACAAACCGCATACTCAATGATTATTTGCATTAATTAATTAATAGGCCAATGTGTAGCCGCCGCGCCGGGCTTTGGAGTGGAGGCAAGCCGCAGCATCGCATTCTTTCAACATGAACATGGCAAGGAGGAACTTCAAGAGCGGGTAGCCCTCATTTAAATCAAGTTGGAGAAAGAAGGACTATTGATTCCACACGCTCTCCCCGCTCTGCTCATTGGTTCGGATTGTCTCCCCCCCCCCCCCAAAAAAAAAACATGTATTTTTTTTCGATGTTATTTTCTTTCTTTTTTCCGTCCATGGGAGATCTCCCCGAAGAGAGGAGAGATAACAAAGAGGACAGACTTTATTTGAGGGTAATTCTTCGGGAGCGCAGCAGGAGCCGGCGACTAACAAGAAGCAGGAGAGGAGCAAAAGAACAAACAACCGATGCGCGTGGTGCAAACTTCACCCACCGCTCCTTGGTTCTGAAGCTTCTAGAAGCTTTTTTTTTCCAGTTGGTCAGGTGGTCCTGTACGGGACTGTCACGGTATTGTAGGGTGCTTTGGTTAAGAGTGTCGATCACATTATGCATAAGGCATGGGACCTGGACCCAGGGTCATTTAGGTACACCACCATGATGCTGTGGCAATGGTGTCAATGTAAGTCAACGTACCATGCGGAGATATTTGGTCAAGTACACGTTAACTTGGGGGTAGGGTTAGGGTTAGAGTTATGGGGGTTATGTCAGGGTTAACCGTCTGTTCCAACATTGTGGTAGCTCTGGTTTGGAATGTTTGAAGTTATTACTGTTATGATACAAGGAAGAGCAAGGCTTGGTATACATATAAGTTATGTAAGATATATATATATATATAAGATAACAGGCCCACATAGTCTAACAGGCCCTCAATTAGAGAGGCCCTAATAGTCTAAGACAAGGCCTGGTATTAGAGAGGCCCTAATAGTCTTAACAGGTCCTAATAGTCTTCCTCCCTGGCCTCAGCTCAGAATCAATAGAAAGGATAGACCCCATACACCTGAGAGTAATTGATGTGCTGATCTTTCTTTCGCTGCTGTTCTGTCAGAGACCAAGCGGAGCTTACGGCCCAATCAGTGGAAGCTTGCCACAGTTTGATGTGCAGACCTACCCAATGGCAAGGCAGCAACGCCGGGGTTGTTGTTCTACGGATGGATTGATCAAAGCACGTCCTGGACTCTTTGTTTGTTTCATGTAAGCAAACAGAGGGACAGTTTTGGTGTACACAACACTGTAGTTACTGCGCTGCTCTGGAGTTCACCATCTGCAATGCTTCCTAACTGAAAGCGTGGGGGCGTTGGTCGTTGGTTTCGAATGATCCTAACGCTCCACGGAGACGGATTTCAATAAGACCATCGCTTGTGAAAGAAAAATATTAAAAAAAAATATCATGATGTCTCGTTGTGGACGTGAGATCTTTCGATCACGGCACCCTTTAATACGTTGCAGTTTTAGGCTATGAAACATTCTAATGTGCTTTCATTTGTGGCCCCAGACCATGTTATGGCTTCCTGTTGTAATTGCGCTGCTAAAAATCATTCAGACAATATGCACTATTGCGGGCGTGCACTATTAGAACACTATTCCACTGCAAGGCTTTGATGATGGGATTTAGTTATGGTGGATCATTTGCTGGGTTCAAAACAATTAAAATCCAACAAGGATACCGCGGGCAGGTGTAGTGTGTAGCTAATAAGGCATTAAGGACACCAACGAGAAAAAAAACGTAACACTATGGAATGGACATTAAAGCCCAGCGAGTGTAATGAAGAAACTCTAAAGAAAGGCTTCCTGCGCTCCCACTTTCACCCTTTCGCTCTGTGTTGAAAGAGGAAACGTTTTAATTAAGCATACTGTACATGGAAAACGGTCGAATTATACATTGTACACAATTATGCACAGGGCTTCTCCTCACATAGAGAGAAGGAAAGCCGTGGTATGCAGTATCATTGTTCCGGTATTTATTTTTTCCGAGCACTTGGCTCTGGGTTGTGCCGGACTTAACTTCATCAGTCTGTGGTGAAAGGTGCATTGGGAGTGAGAGAAAGGCCTCGTCTAACACACTCATTAGTCGGGGTTGCCTGTGAAGTCTGCGGTCCGGGGGAATTGAGACTACATGCTACTGGTGCGCTCATTTTGAACCTCCGTGGATTAAATCATCTGGCTGCACTTTTTATCGTTCTTTTTAAGTTCCTCCTTTCTCTTTTTCTGAACACACAAACACGCTAACGCACA
>NW_028177862.1:0-15360 GCF_964030765.1 Micromesistius poutassou | reverse complement strand
TCTCTCTCTCTCTCTCTCTCTCTCTCTCTCTCTCTCTCTCTCACCAACCCTGCCTTTAAATCTCCACCCCGCATCCGGGGAGAGTTTGTCGTTTTTTTGTACGAAAACAGGGTGTGTGTGTGTGTGTGTGTGCGTGCGTGCGTGCGTGCGTGCGTGCGTGCGTGCGTGCGTGCGTGCGTGCGTGCGTGCGTGCATGTGCAGACAATCATCAGTCGCACAGGATCCCCCATCCCGCAATTTAACCCTGATGATAAACCCTGCGCTGCTAAGCATTGTGGGAAGGAACGGGGGTCACACTGAGAAAGCGAGAGAGAGAGAGAGAGGAGCGCCAAACCGTCTGACCCGCCTGTAAAAGGTTGTGTTCATTCTGGTGGCTGCAGGGGGCCGGCTCCCAGGACGCCCCCTTTAAATTCACTTTCACAGAAGGGCCAGGCCTCACATGCAGTGGCACGTGTTTAACCTCTAGAGGGAGTCATCTAATGCAAACAAATGGACAAGTGGTGCTGGGTTTGCAGTGTTTCTCCTCTGACCTCATGATCTGAGGTTTGAGATAGAAGACAACTCTCCCCTGCCTGTTGTTCATCCAGCTATACCTCCAGCTCTCCGTAGCCTCCAGCTAAACATCCATCTATCCGTCCCTCCAGCTATACCTCCGTCGAGCCATCTCTCCATATCTCCAGCTATACCTCCGTCTAAACATCTCTCCATCCATCCAGCTGTACCTCCATCTCACCATCCCTCCATCCATACATCCTAACATCCCTGCATCTCTGAACAAATGTACTACATGTATTTGAAAAATGTTTTTACAAAAGCACAAACACACACACAGAAATGATTTGAAAAATCAGATTAGTTTAAAATCAATTAATCAAATATTTCGACGGCTGTGGAATTGCTCTTGAAATATCCAAAAACATTGACTTGAAAACCCCAAGGTTCTTAAAGGGATGGTTCAGGATTTTGGACATTGGGTCTCATTTCCGGTCTCCAATGGTCTCCAATGATAAATAACACACTGGCTCACTTGGAAATGAGACCCGATGTCCAAAGTCCTGAACTACCCCTTTAATATTGCTGGAGTGAACAAATTGACCTAGCTGATCTTCACACCTTGACCTCTGTCTGGTCTCTGTCCATAATGAGTTCTCGTTAATCACCACGACAACCACGGTCAGTCAGAACTTTAATAATCCACAGGCAGCTTTGTCTGGAAGACACACTTTTAACATAACCATGGGTTACCTAAATAATATAAAACTACATTACACGTTAAAACACATGAAGGCAAATTTATGAGTTTGTGGTCCTTTAAACCAAACGCACATTTCAACAATAGAATTGATATTGTAAATAATACAAAAAAGCGATTGTAAAAATAGTTTGTAGGATTCAGTTACGGCGTGAAACCAGAGCTGGTACAACACGTGTGTGTGTGTGTGTGTGTGTGTGTGTGTGTGTGTGTGTGTGTGTGTGTGTGTGTGTGTGTGTGTGTGTGTGTTGAATGTCTTTGTGTGTCAGTATTTGACATGTGTTATGTGAGCTCTCTATAAACAGACAGCTCTGAATAATTCAACAAATAAATACAATCCAACACCACACACAGAGAAGTCCCACACACACACACACGCACACACACAAAGTACATTTAATTTGAGCGCTGCATCAGAGGAGAGATTTGATTGTTGAAGGGACAATATGGCGTTGGGATTAAAAGCCTTAGTGACACAGCACAAACACCATTTCATTTAGTTACAGCTTAAGTAGATTTGGTTCTTTGTCAAATGACTGACATCTCCACAAAGAACTGGAATTCAATTCTGTTAAAATATAGTGCACGCAGCATTTTTGTTTTTGCACAGTGCACAAATAAAATGTGACTGCAGTTATGACAACTGTTATCATATTTTTTTTTTTTTTTTTTTTTTAGGGTTGACATTTTAAAACACTTTCGCCCAAATTATTTTATTTTATTTTTATCTTGCATTAATTCTGACAGCCAAGTCGATCGCAGATGTATACATCGGGCTCTCTCTAGTGGTCACACCTGTTATTACACCTTCTGGGAAATAATAACCACATACTGTTCACATCGCTACCAGGCAAACACAGACAGGCGCCTTTAAAGTCATAGTTATGAACAGGAAATGCATACGATCAATTATTTTCCTAGTCAGAACTGTGTTTAAAAGTGTGTCTTTATTCTACATTCAGTCATAGGCTATAAATCCACTCATGAATGAAATATTCTAGCCAGGCCCACAAAGACAGACGCACTGAAATTGTCATGATCTGAAATGTCCTCATCGTTTATTATTGCCAATTTATACTTCTTCATAACTGTATCTATTGGTGTTTAATTGCAGTTGAATACAACAGTCTTACCTTCTAAGCATGCTTCGTGTGGGTAAACCACATCTGAGACATGTTGATTTCTTTCCGACCATATCTCTGTAGACTCCATCGGGAGCATGAAAGACAAAATACCAAGCACATAAAAATCATGTAATCAAATATCATGTCATTATTCTCAATGTTGACCTCACCTCACCGTTTATACTTAGAACGTAAACATAGAGCAAACTGTTAATCGGCGACATTTACATATAGTGTTTATCGACCAAATTTGAATTAATTGATTACAAATGCACCATCAATTAGACGGTGGTACAAAACAAAACCCACCTGGTAATATTTAAAAATTAACCGTCGCTTCTCCTGGGTTGTTTAAAAACTTCTCGCGTGACGCCGCTCTCTTCAGATAAAAGTGTTTGGGATTTATTACGGTTCATTTGTATATAGAGTGTCTTTTTAATTTATTTTATTTTTTATTTTTGGAAATCTTATTGTATTTGGACCACTTGCTTTATTGTTTATTGTTTATCGTTTATTGTTTGTAGATATCGTGCGCACTGAAGACCAAGAAAAATTCCTCATAGGCCTACGTGAAAATGTATTTGGCACCTTTTCTGTTTATGATTCTGATGACATGGAAGATAGGAGATAAATCCCTATAAATCAACGTGTCAATGTGACAATAATATTTTAGTAGGCCTATTATCTCTGAATATATTTCTTTTTTTCTTATCTCTCCATGTACAGCACTGTGTTTCATACTTTATCATATTAAATGTGCGAAGTAAATAATGTTTGTTGTGTAGGCCTACTGTTCTAAATATTCTAGGCTATCAAGTTTGTTCAATTGTGGGACTGCAGCACTTTATATCCCGGTTCTACCTGGTTAAATAATAATGTAGTAAATCACATTTGGAAAAAAGGATTAAAATCGAGAAACCAACCTTTATTGACACACTCTTGCATTACACTGGATCACTGATGGCTAAAAAACACGACACACACACACACACACACACACACACCAACATAAAAGCAGCATGGTCTGCTGTACAATCAAACATGAAACACTTTCTTGAACACAAAAAGGTGAACAATACAAAAATCTCTTAATCCTCAACATATAAATCAAACATTCCCTTAGATGTAGTAGTCCTAAAAAAGCAGGCCTTGATATTGTAGAGTGAGTGTGCATGTGCGTGTGTGTGATGCCATAATTAATCTGACGAGGGACGATGATGTCATCCGTTGGGTCCAGGGGTGACGACGTCATGATGTTTTGTGAAGAACGCTTGACTCCTGCACGGTTGCATAAAAAATCTAATCTGGACAAAAGCTCAAAACAAACAAAAAATAATAATATTAAAACATGCCCGCATACACACACACACACACACACACACACACACAAGTATCCCAATAGTTCAGCACTCACACAGTACCTTGGGCACACACGCACACACAAACACATTTCACATTAGGATAGGAGCAGAGTTCCAGTTTACAGCAGAGAACAAAAAACACACAATCTGGGTCTTGCTTCCTCAAGTTGCAATCTCGAACATCTCTGTTTGGCGCTAAAAACGACACCGCTCCACACACTAGGGAATTGAAGAGAGAGTCTGTTGGCGTAGCTCCGCCTACCCTCACTGGTAAAACAACCACTGCCGGGGATGGAAAACACGTCACTAGCTACACACCTCCAGGGATCACTGGGCCATATCGGCTCATCACCATGGTGATACCTCATTCGGCGATAGATAGTGACCTAACTGACATTTATTAAAATTTAAATCTTTGGAGATCTTCGAGACTGCCACTTTAAAGAAGAAACAAAAATGCAAAAAAAAAATAAGGAAAATGAAATCACGGACAGAAAAAAAGAAAAACAATTTTTTTTCTTTTTTTTTAAAAAAAAGGTAAAAGAAAACAGGGAAGAGAAGTTGGAAAGAAGATGTCAAATGATACTGAAACGTAGAGCCCACACTGCGTCCACCTGGACAACCTCCACCGTCACGCACCGCTCCTCACGCGCAGGCTCGTGGTGGCGACAGCGGGGTACTTGTGAGCACCTGGTCGTTGCTCCGGAGACGGGCTTACAGCTCGGTCTTCTGCCCAGGAAGAGGCTCCGTGGCCTGGATACCTTGATCGGACAACAGCCTCTCCTCCTCGTTCTCCTCCACGCGATCCACCGGCGCCTTGCTTCGCTTCTTCTTCCCCTTCTTCTCCTTCTTCTTCTTGGCGGGACCTTCTCGCTCCGAGCTGTCCTTGCCCTTCCCCTTCTTCCCTCCCTTCTTGCTCTTCTTCTTCCTGTCCTCCGCCAGGGCGGCCGGGTCTCCCTTCTTCTCGGGCTTCCACTCCTCCGCCAGGCAGGCTGGAGCGAGGGAAGAGGGACGGAGAGCAGTTTGAACATTTTAATGAACGTAGGAAGTAAAATGGAAAAATAAATAAGGAGGGGGAAAAGAAATCAAACAGGCAAACAGGGAAATAAAGAAAAAATAAAACAAAAAGAGAAACGAAAGGTCATAAAATAATGGTCATTGCCGCTACATAATTGAATGAGGTTGGAGAGAGAGAGCGAAAGTGTGTGTGCGTGTGCGTGTGCGTGCGTGCGTGCGTGCGTGCGCGTACCTCGGTCCTGTTCTTGCAGAACGTGTTTCTCACACAGGTAGGTGGTCAGATCCTCCTCCTGGGTGCCCTTGTACCAGTCCTCAATCACGTCCTCATACCGCTCCACCATCACATCACACTGTGGAGAGGATGAGAGGAGGGATGGAAAGAGGGCCGAGTGATGAATGAACCAAATCATTTAAGAAATAAATACATAAATAAAAGTTAACAATGACATATGATGAAGAGATGGATAGCATAAATTGCTGATGAATGACGTGGAGGAGGAAAATACATGAGGAAGAGGTGAATAGATGAGACGATCAGTGCAGATAACAGGATGAAGATATTCATTCAAATTAAAAGAGGAATGGATTAAATATGAAATTGTGGATGAATGCGGGAATTAGGGGTTGGCAATATGGCCAAAATATCATATCACAATTTCTTTCAGGCAGGATTCACAATCTTATCACGATTATTTTTCATGTTTTGCAAATGGCTTAAAATCCAAACTACTTTCCTTATTCAAAATAACAAGGCCTTAGATATATGTGAATGGCAGGATAGATTCCCTGAAATCAGAGAAGAGATGCCCTGATTGGTCAGAAATTAAGCAGGAGCGGTCTAAAGGCTAAATAGTCTCATACAGCACATGTATGAGACCAGTCACCTCTAAAAAATAAATTTAATTTAACGCACTTATACCTGACTGATGATAATGCCATTTTAACAAATTACATAAATTATAGCTTTCAGATCATGCTACAGATCTAGCCTACATCACATTCTAATAGGCCTGCATCCAACCCATTCGGCTTACATAGGCTATTAACCATGGGTAAGAGAAAATAATTATTTTGATGAGATATGCTAAAGACTTTGACGGTGGAATCAACGGTACAACAGTAGAAGAAAATAAAGTCTAACAAGGGCTGTGCATGTTTACTCGATATTCAGCTGGGACAATCAACGGACCAAGTCTAGCGACATTCACTGCGCCTCGCCTATAGACAGCTTTGGGAAACATTGGTTTCGAAAGATGACCTACATAACATTAAAGTGTGAGTGAGGGTATAGGAAGGAGGGTGCGTGTTAAGACCCACGGCAACTTTGTGATACTTTTTGTTGTACTGCCGTTGTGTATGAGCAGTACAGGGAGCAATGTAACATGAGAAATGCGCCAGACACCCTGACGATATACGATTAGTGTCCGAAAGGCTTAACCCTCACTCATGGTGAGGATACCAAAAATAAACAGCTGTTCAGATAATGCTTCACCATCCACACACACCGTTGTGTTAGACGTCCGGGAGGCCTAACCCTTATTGAAGGTGTTAACCCTTGTGGAAGAAGGTGCGATTTAAGATTGGCCTGAAAAAATGGATGCGTGTATGAGTCATAGAGCTTTAACTGATAGAACCGTATCAGTATCTTTAACTGATAGAACTGTTCACCGTAGTACGAAGCTAACAATCTCTCTTTAAAGGAAGATCGCGGCAGATCATCCAGATATTTTAATCGTTCACAATCTAATATCGTCAAATCGCACACCCCTAGCACGTATCGAGAAAAGGGTAAAGCAATGTATGCATGAATAAAATGTATTGATTGATGAAAAATAATTTGATGAATAATTAAGGAATAAGATGAAATGTAGGAACAGATGAATGAATGAAAAGATGAAATGACGAATGCACAAATAAACCATATTAAAAATGGATGTAAAAATGAATGCAAGAAGGGGAGAATAGATAGAGGGAGGATGAATGAAAGACTGGACACAGAGATTTAAAGATGAAGAGATTCATGAATACATGAATGAGGAGGAGGTGGGGGGCGGAGCTACCTGTTTCTTGAGGTCAGCGACCTCGGCAGACGTCTCGTTCCAGAGCTCATAGGGAATATCCATGACAACCTGCACCCCCTTATTCACCAGCCCATGAAGGGTGGAGAAGGTCTCTGACATACCCTGGGGAACGGGGAGGGGAGACGGAAACGAGAGAGGGGGGAGAGAGAGGGAGGATGGGGAGGGACAGAGGGAAGGACAGAGGGAGGATGGGAAGGGAGAGAGGAAGGTGGGTGTAGCGGGAGAGAGAGAAACTAAATTAATTACCACTAAATGCATCATCATATTTCTCCCTATGAGACTGTCA
Organism: Micromesistius poutassou; assembly: GCF_964030765.1. Lineage (NCBI taxonomy): Eukaryota > Metazoa > Chordata > Actinopteri > Gadiformes > Gadidae > Micromesistius > Micromesistius poutassou. The sequence continues at coordinate 8,239 of NW_028177862.1, read as the reverse complement.
TGGTGAACACTTGTAGACCCGACTGCCTTCCGACTGCAACAGGACTAGCCCCGAGATGTTTTAATAAACAAGAGTGCGGGACAGTTTGCCCTCTCCTTCCATATCCATAAGAGAGGTGACCTCTGACCTTGGCGAAGCGGTTGCTGCCCTGGCGCTCCTTGTGCAGACTGTATTCCATGAGGCGCTGGCACACGTTCTCCACCACCTCAATGAAGCGCAGGTCACTATGGAAACCAGGAGGGAGGGTAGGCAGGAGAGGAGAGGAGGAGAGGAGGAGAGGAGAGGAGGAGAGGAGGAGAGGAGGAGAGGAGGGAGAAGAGAGTCAGAGAGAGGAATGGGAGAGAAAAGGGGTAAGAAGAGAAGACAATCAATGATAGGAAAGGGAAAGTGGTAGAAAAATAGGAGACAGAGGAAGAGAACAGCCTATATTAAGACGGCCCACAGGAAGTGAACTCATTCCTGTCCCCCAGTGTGTGTGTGTGTGTGTGTGTGTGTGTGTGTGTGTGTGTGTGTGTGTGTGTGTGTGTGTGTGTGATAAGCCTTCTTACGATTTGACATATTTGATTGGCGCCGTGTTCTTGGTGTCAATGAAACGGTAGTTGGTGTCAATCACTTCCTTGGTCTTCCCCGTCTCCTCAAACGCTGACTTCATCTCTATACTGACAAACTTACACACTGGGGAGAGAGACACAGAGACACAGAGAGAGAGGGGGGGGGGGGAGAAACACAGAGATAGAGAGGGAGGGGAGGGAGACAGAAGCAAATGAGAGAGAGACAAAGAGGCAGAGAGAGAGAGACAGGGAGACAAAGAGAGACAGAGACATTAGAGACATAGAGAAAGGGGAGAGAGACACACACATAGAGACAGAGAGTGTGAGAGGACAGAGAGCCACAGTGATCATTGAGAGATTGGCCGCCCGTCACATACAGTATGAAGTGTGACTCTAAAAAGGAGAAGTGTTCTTTCAGGTAAATTAAAAGAGAAACTGGAAGGGTTTCGCTTCTGCAAACACGTACAATTTTAAGCAAAGAATTACTGGTTGGTTTCAATTCCATTACCCTGGGGTTGGTTGCCATGTAAAACCAACCAATCCCGTCACCCCAGCCAAGCGTTTTTATGAATCACGAATTAGAGACAGATAGCTCCCGTGGCCATCGTTATAGTAATAACATATCATATCTGTTATGAACCTCTGAACACAATGGGTCGCGTTACCATCCCATTTAACCTATGGTTATTCATCTCTGACAACGGCGGGTGGTGTTACCATCATGTTTAACAATGTTATGAATCTCTGAAAACGGGGGGTTATGTTACCTTCCATTGTAACATTTTATTATGAATCTCTGAACACGGTGTGTGCTGCCACCTTCACATTTAACCTAATATAATGAATCTCTGACCGCGGTAGGTGGTGTTACCTTCACACTTGTTCGGAAGATGGACCCATTCGTCGTCTCCACCGTCCTTCTTCTGAGCGCCTTGCACCGCACAGTTCAGAACCACAGCCGCCAAACACGCCGTCAGAATCATGTTGACGGGCTCAACCTGACCTCTCATGATCCAATTTTTTTCTATCGATGTTATGAGTCCAATCTAGGACCAAATGTTTGTGGCTCTTTACATTCTATTAATACATCGCTGTGAAAGCCGCTCAGTGAAGATAGACGCTCCACTTCCGCATGGGGCAGGGCAGCTGGTGGGGATACGAGCCAATCGGAGAGAGATAAGTGGCAGCTGCTCGACCAATGGGAGGGAGAGGAAGATGGACGGAGTGAGGATGATGCTTTCGGGTCAGCGTTTCTGCTCATAGAGAAGACTCAGAAATTATGCGCTTTTAGTTGGTGCGTAGAAGATCTGACCATTCACAATTTTGTCAACAGAGGGCGACAAATTATAACGTATGAAGTTATAATTTGTCGTATGAACGTATAAATTGTAACGTATGAGTTATATCGTCCTGTTTATGTATGTATCTGTGTGTCTCAGTTTTTATGCATATCTGAATGTGTGTGTGTGTGTGTGTGTGTGTGTGTGTGTGTGTGTGTGTGTGTGTGTGTGTGTGTGTGTGTGTGTGTGTGTGTGTGTGTGTGTGTGTGTGTGTTCATTTGCATTTGGTCTGGTCTAGTCTGGTCTGGTCTGGCCTGGTCTGGTTTGGTCTGGTCTGGTTGGGACTGGTCTAGTCTGGTCTGGTCTGGCCTGGTCTGGTTTGGTCTGGTCTGGTCTGGTTTGGTTGGGTCTGGTTTGGTCTGGTTTGGTCCGGTCTCACTGGTGTGATTTGGTTTGGTCTAGTCTAGTCTGGTTGGTCTTGTATGATCTAGTCCAGTCTGGTCTAGTCTGGTTTCTAAGAGGTGAAAGATTCAAGTGAGACTAATAATTATTACAGATTTGTATGATTGTGTGTCTGTAGGTGTGTGTGTGTGTGTGTGTGTGTGTGTGTGTGTGTGTGTGTGTGTGTGTATAAGTGTGTATCGGTTGTGAAGTGATTTAAAGAGGCACTTCAGTATTAAACAACCTGGCACAACACACACACACACACACACACACACACACACACACACACACAGGCAGTTAGATCAATCCATGACTCAGAGTAGAACTTGACACTGAGTTGGTGGAAGGACGATCGACAGTGAAATGAAGAGGATATATATATAGAGAGAGGGGAGGGAAAGAGAGCTAGGAGAGAGAGAGAGAGAGAGAGAGAGAGAGAGAGAGAGAAAAGAGAGAGAGAGAGAAAAGAGATAGGTAGAAAGGAGAAGAGTGAGGAGAGCAATAGAGAAGAGATATGAAGGAGATGAGAGAGGGCTGAGAGATTCAGAGAAGAGATGGAGGGTGATGGGGGTGAGAGAGATGGAAGGTGATGGGAGAGAGAGATGGAGGGAGATGATATGAGATGGGAAGAGGAAATATATAGCTCACCAGCCCACACAATGGACACAGAAAGCTTTGTTGATATTTATTAAACCCTCCCCTCCACTCCTTTCTCCCTCTCTCACCGTGTGCGTATGTGTCCATGCGCATGATTCTGTGAAACTGTGTTTGAGAGAAAGTGTGCGAGTGCGTGTGTGCGACAGTGAAGGAGTCTCTTCAGGTTTTAATAAGGAAGCTTCTTATTAAAGTACAGACAACGTGCACTAGCATCTGCTTCTAGAAAAATACCATAGACCTATAGCACACACACACACACACACACACACACACTCACACTGTAACACTCTCACACACACTCTATCCACACACACACACACACACACACACACACCACACACACACAAAACAAACACATGGATTTAAAGCTTAAGACCCTGTTTAGCTTCACAAACAGGAGACCTGAATGGTGTGTGTGTGTGTGTGTGTGTGTGTGTGTGTGCACATGTTATTGAGTACATAGTTATATTGATGACAAGCCAAGTCAAATGATAGCCCTTCGACTCCTGTGTGCTCAGTGCACCCGTACCCATAGTAACCAACCCTCCCCTGCGTGCTGTGTGTGTGTGTGTGCGTGTGTGTGTGTGCACACACTGGTAACCGTGACGACGGCACAGCGTCTTGTGTCAGTTACACCTGGCGATACGATGTGTAACGACAACGTAACAGTGACAACAATGTAACGATGACAATGACACAGCGGTAACCGTGGCAATGAAGTGGTAACCATGGCAACAATGCTCTCTCCTCTCCTGTTTCCCATGCCAGTGTTTACCCACACCACGTGACTGCCCCTGTATGTATTTCTTAGTCGGTGTGTGTGTGTGTGTGTGTGTGTGTCTGTGTGTGTGTGTGATAATCAATGTGGTTGTGTGTTAGTACAATGTGCGTGTGTTAGTGTTTGTCTATATTTTTGTTAGTGTGTGTGTGTGTGTGTGTGCAGTGTTGTGTTGTGTTGCAAGTATGTTTGGTTGTGTTCATCAGTGTGTTCTGCTCGTCTCTCTTCTCCCTCTCCTTCCTCTATCACTCTGTCCCTATTGGTTCATTACGTTTATAACGTGCACTCACACTCTCTGACACACAGAGATACACACACACTCACTCACTCCTGTGTATGAAGTCATAAACCTGCTGTGTGTCTGATCCATACACATCAATCAGTGATAAACAGGATCAATATCCAATCCCAGATCAATAGTCTCTGACTGACCATCCTCACTCCCCTGTGTGTTCCCCATAGGACACAGACAAGATTACATTATATTGATTTAGCCACAAGATCTGTGTGTTTGTGTGTCAGTTTGACAGTGTGTGTGTGTGTGTGTTTGCACATTTGTTTTGCGCATGTCTAAGTGTTTTGTACGTGCATGTGTGTGCAAGTGCATGTGTGTACGTTAGTGCATATGCAAACGTGTGTTTGTTTGGGTATGTGTGTGCATGCATGCATGTGTGTGTGTGTGTGTGTGTCTGTGCATTTGTTTGTTAGCGTGCAAGCACGTGTGTGATGTGCACGTTTATGCACGTATGTGTGGTCTCTGGTGAAACATCAGGAGAGGGGCTCTCTCGTTAGACTGCTCAGTGGATTAGTAGAAAGGGTTAGATACTAGTATTAGGAGAGGGGTCTCTGGTTAGATACTAGTATTAGGAGAGGGGTCTCTGGTTATAGGCTAGTATTAGGAGAGGGGTCTCTGGTTATAGGCTAGTATTAGGAGAGGGGTCTGTGGTCAGAGACTAGTATTAGGAGAGGGGTCTGTGGTTAGAGACTAGTTGTATTAGGAGGGGGGTCTGTGGTTAGAGACTAGTTGTATTAGCAGAGGGGTCTGTGGTTAGAGACTAGTATTAGCAGAGGGGTCTGTGGTCAGAGACTAGTTGTATTAGCAGAGGGGTCTGTGGTTAGAGACTAGTTGTATTAGGAGGGGGGTCTGTGGTCAGAGCTCTGTCGCCATTCTCTTGCCCCCTCCCCTGACATTTCCATGGTATCGTTTAAAGGTTAGCCCGATAAATCACCGGCCGTGCGCACACGACTCACAGGGGAGGTGTACAGACAGCCTCCCCCCCCTCTAGAGCAGCTAGAGATGCTAGATCTTATTTCTAGAGCTGGCGTCTGGGTGACTCCCAGCCGAAAGGTATGGGCCCCCGATGTCCACACGGTCTACCTCTCCCCCGGCACTCACACAGCTGGAGATCAGAGGACTTGGGCCCGTTTGAACGGTTTACTAGCTGGGACAGGAGAGTCCAGTGGTTAAGGTGTTTGACTCCCAGCTCCGATGCACTCACTCCTCCTTAATGATCGGAAATACCGATTTTGGGACTGAAAGCCGTTTTGGATAAAAGGTCAGCTGATGAACTAACAACATTAAGATTAATAGAAATGGATTGTTGGAACAGTTACAGTTGTTGGTACCTGCTCTAACGCTAATGTTCCATACGAGATGGAGTACATATTACCTACATAGTACACAGCACATAGTCCATAGATACTATGTACATATTTAGGTTTATCTGTGAGTGTTGATCTAGGAAGGTAAGGTGCATGTTGTTTCACCTGGTGTGTCAGTTATGTCGTGTCTTAATGCTAGCTTGCAAGATTATAAGCGAGATCTTGTGATATAGTTCCATGTGAAACAGGACTTTAGGCCGGAGCTACGTTATTTTGGTTTGATTATTGAGGTTCTGATTTGAGTGTGAGCAGCTAAGTCACTAGCTTTGTGTTGCCATTGGTTGGAATGTAAGGTCCCGCTCCCTCTGGACTCTATCACAATATGTTAACAGAGGGAGACCACTAACACAATCTTCACGCTAGGTTGTCTTTCTAACATTAGCATGTCATGACACTAACAATGATGCAGTTAAAGGAAGGTGGGCGAGGCTAATGCTAAGAGACAGCGGAAAACCGCTAGTAACGCTAGCCAATTAGCCATAACCTTGGAGCGGAGAGATGCTCTGACATTATAATTATGAGATGTTGAAAGAGCAAGCTCGGTCTCAGGGTTATGCTCTGACATTCTGATAGTGATGGTGCGGTGGATCCAGGGGCGGGAGTGATAGACACATAGAGAGAGAGAGGGGGAGAGAGAGAGGGGGGAGAGAGGGAGGAGAGAGAGAGGGGGGAGAGAGAGAGAGAGAGGGGGGAGAGCGAGAGGGGAGAGAGAGGGGGGAGAGAGAGTGGGGGGAGAGAGAGAGGGGAGAGAGAGGGGGGAGAGAGAAGGGGGGAGAGAGAGACGGGGGAGAGTGAGAGAGGGGGAGAGAGGGGGGAGAAAAGGGGGATAGGGGGGAGAGAGGGATTTAGGAAGGGGTGAGTGATTCATGACAAGAGGGAGAGAAACGGAGGGGGGGAGTTGGTAACATGCTGTTAAACATGGAGAAGGCAGATGTGATTCTATTATTATGTGATGTTGAGAGGAAGACTCTTGAGACGTTGTATAAAGGCAGAATAATTGGCCTCCAGCCCCTCCTTTCTCTATCACTCCATCACTCTATCTCTCCATAACTCTATCTCTCCATCACTATCTCTCCATCACTCTATCTCTCCATAACTCTATCTCTCCATCACTCTATCTCTCCATAACTCTATCACTCCATAACTCTATCTCTCCATAACTCTATCTCTCCATAACTCTATCTCTCCATAACTCTATCTCTCCATAACTCTATCTCTCCATACTGAGGCAGGGGGAGAGACAGAGCGATACATATATATAGGATGGGTGTGTTTGTCTGTGTGCGGTATGAATTATAAATGACGTTTGGTGAACACATTTAACCAAAGCGGCTTTCAGCGCAACGAGGTCCCCAGGGGGAATCCAACCCTTAACCCTGACACTCTTATGCCTTACTCTAACGACCCAGCTTCACAGGACCATGTGAGTGTGTGCACGTGTGTGTGTGTGTGTGTGTGTGTTTGTGAGGCTATTTGTATGCCTGTGTTTGCTTCTGAGTGTTTGTGTGATTGTCTGTGTGTGTGTGTGTGTGTGTGTGTGTGTGTGTGTGTGTGTGTGTGTGTGTGTGTGTGTGTCTGTGTGTGTCTGTGTGTGTGTGTGTGTGTGTGTGTGTGCGTCTACGGGGTCTGAGGTTTGGGTCAAACATGCATAATTCTGTGTTGTTGACAGGAGTTAAACCAGAGTCAAAATATCAGCCAATCAGGACAAACCTTTGGAGGGCCAGGTCAGCCTATCGAAACAAAGCTCTAGTAACATTCTAGTGAAAATATATTCACGCATAGAAAAATAACCAAACATTCTCTTCAGTTACGTTTCCTTCTTTCTTTCTTCATATTTCTCCCCACCATTCATTCTTCTTTGAGAACTTCCCTTACCCCCTTCTCCCTCCCCCCTCCATCCCTACCTCTAACCCTAACCCAGCCCCTCTCTCCTCTCTTCCTCCTTCTCTCCCCCCTCCATCCCTACCTCTAACCCTAACCCAGCCCCTCTCCCCTTCTCCTTCCCTCCCTCCCCCCTCCATCCCTACCTCTAACCCTAACCCAGCCCCTCTCTACCCCTTCTCCTTCCCTCCCTCCCCCCTCCATCCCTACCTCTAACCCTAACCCAGCCCCTCTCTCCCCCTTCTCCTTCCCTCCCTCCCCCCTCCATCCCTACCTCTAATCCTTACCCAACCTCTCTCATTTCTCCCTCCCTCGCTCCCTCCCTTCCATCTCTACCTCTAACTCTAACCCAACCTCTCTCCTCCCTCCCTTCCTCCCTCCCTCCTTTCCTTCCGCCTTGCCTATTTTCTCTCATCCCTTCCTGCTATCCATCCTCCATTAATTCCTCCCCTCCTTCCTATCCCTCCCTCCTCACAACCTCATGTAAATACATTTAAAATTGCGTTAATAAACATTTATTAACCATGAAAATATGTGAAACATATTCAGGAAGAGCAGAGCGAGAAGCTGGCACACCAGACGACTCTTCACCAAGCAAAGAGAACCAGTAAAAAGTATATTATTCATATTATTATTATTATTATTACTATAAATGTTGATAACATAAAGGACAGATCCTTGGCCCTATAAGGAGCGAGAGAGAGCGGGAGCAAGAGAGAGCTAGAGAGCGAGCTAGAGAGAGAGAGAGTTAGATTGAAAGAGAGAGTGAGGGGGAGAGAGCGAGGCAGAGAAGCTGGGGTCAGTGGTTCCATTGCGTTCCTTTTCCCAATTGTAGAAGATTCCGGAAAGTTCCAATATTCCATAACGTACTTAACTTATCTATTCCATTATCAAAACCTGTCGATGCTATGGTCTCTAGTGGAGATAATCCATTCTTGAGCCGATGGAAAGTAAAGGTATACTCGATGGTTTGGATCACGATTCAG
>NW_028177863.1:0-5164 GCF_964030765.1 Micromesistius poutassou | reverse complement strand
TCTCCTAACATGAACGATGTCTGCAGACTGCTCCTGTTCAGACTCATCCTATTCCAACTGTGGGAGGGAACATTCTCACTTTCTTTCTGCTCTATTTGCCTAATCCCATATAATAACAGAATAATAATCCATGGGGGTGGGCCTTTTTTTTGAACGGTACAGCAGGCATGGGATCGTTGGGAAAGTCCCAGCCGCAGAAAACACATAGCTGGCCGATCGGTGAGGCTGGACGTGTATACACATCCTAGAAATGGAAAAACAATCTTCCAGGAGTACATCAACAGCAACACGTGGCGCCAGCAGAGGACGCGTGAACCTCCTCCTGACGCACGTTAGCATCCCCTAGCTGCAATGTTTCCACTCTGCATTCAAAAAAGTGTCAAATATCTCAAAGAATCTCTTGAATGTAAGTCACGTTTTAAGTCACGGGGCCTTGCCACGAAGCGGGCCATGACGTCATGACACCTGACCCCCCCCCCCCACCCCCTCCTCGTCCACGTGGTGCGTTGTTTACTCGCTCCTCGAAAGCGCTCTGACCTGCAGATGCTGGATGGGGGGGGGGGGGGAGGGAGAGAAAGTACCCTGGTTGTTGGTTGTGAAACAGCGTTCCCTTCCCCGGATATAGTTACGTTGCGCAGCATTGGAGATGTTTAGACGTGAATGCCCCCACAGTTGATTTCTTTGTGCGCCTCCAGTCAGAAGTCCCGTTAGAAGCCCAGGAGCGACGTGAATGTATGTATTGTTTGTTTACATCTGGGGTTTGTTGCGACTTGGGGGGGCTATGACGCGTTCTGGGCTGGGTTTTGTTCTGGGCTATGACGCGCTATTTGGACTCGGTCAGGGTGGGTTTAATGTTCGACCGCTTGTTCGGATGTTGTTGTTTTAACTAGATATAGTTCGCGTTTGATAAATTTCTGGAAAAAAAGGCCAATGTACATTTAAAGACGTCATCTAGATCTGAATAGTTCAAGTGAGATTTGAGATAATTCCAAATACCGTTCTTAATCGTAAACATCGACCATTTGTATGAATAGGCTAGCTAAGTAAGGATGTTCCATCGTTTCTTTGTGATGTTGGATGTTGCAGACAACGCCTAGAATGCTTCATCTTGGAAGCAGACTCGCCTTCTTTAGTTTAGGCTCTGGGGAGCAAGAAAATACCAAAGGCCAGAGTCTGAAGCCTCCACAAACCCCTCAGAACTTTCTGCAGTATGTCCGGTACGTATAGCGTTTGTATTTTAACTTAACTCCATGTGTTTCTGCACTTTCCAAATCAACCAAAATCCTAACAACCTACGCCCTACTAATTACCTTTCAGGAAACTCACTGGGTTGAAAGGCGAACATGTTTTCTGCAACCTGCGCGTCCCGAGCCAGCATCAAACCGCCAACGATGACATCAACATAGTCATCCTCACCGGTGGGTGTCGATGACGTCATGTGCACTTCAACTTTCACTCTTTGCCGTTTTCCATCAGTCAAATAATGTGTCGTTTATAGCCTACTACAGGCCACTGTAGCAACACTCAAGGATGTACTTGTATTAATACTGGTATTACAGATATCAAAACTAGGAGAATTGCAATCCGACAATATCAAATATCAAGTGAAACATATTTCATGCTTTTGTCTGATGACCCGTGTATCGATCAATACTTAATATACCTAAAGGGGTGGTATTATGCCACCAGGTGTGAGTGTGATTTGTCATTACGGCCTCTTCCTGTGTGTTAGTTGCATCACAAGTGGGCGTGTCCACCTTAACATCACCTCTTTAGTACGTAACACCTACAATCACTGTGTGTGTGAAGGAACCATCCCCAATGGGTACCACACAGAGTGCACACAGTGGTGAGCTGTACGCTCATCTCTACAGTCACCCTCACTGTCTCCTCTGTGAAGGCCAAGGGGTCTTCTGTCTGGACCTGAAGCCCTGGAGGGGGGCCGTGTCGGCCCACCAGCGGGGCTGGCACGTGCAGCTCCAGCAGAAGGCCGGAGACCTCCCCAACACCTGCGTGGAGCAGGTGGACGACCCCGTCCAGGCTATCACGGTAACAAGTCACTCAGGGTAACCCACGGTAACACGTCCCTCAGGGTAACCCACGGTAACACGTCCCTCAGGGTAACCAGTGTTGGGGGAGTTACCCCTAAAAAAGTAATTAGTTACTCATTACTAGTTAGTTCTGTAAATGATGTAATGAGACTACTTGTTGCTTTACTTTCCCGTTTCTTAATTTACTGTGTAGGTACATGGACAAAAAGACGCGCAGGTATTTTATCTAGTATTTTTCTAAATCTGCGGCGATTCAATAGTCGACAGGGGAAGCGTGTCTTCTACAATGAACCCTGCAACTGGCGTGTTCATGTCTTTCTGTGTTACCTGCCCTCCAACACTGGAAAAAAGCTTTGCCTGTTTAGGCGGGGTCGGCTGCTGATCGACTCCTTCAGACGACCGGAGAGCAGGATCTTTCGTCACAAGTTTTGTATTTCCATGCTGGGCGGACAAACGCTTGGACAGCTTGCTCATTGACTTGGCAGAAGTTGAAAGACTCCTGTCGCCTGGGCATAGAGGGCATTTCACTGGAATATTTTTGTCCTTTCAAGCTATAAACTGAAAGTAGTGAGAGTATCGCCACTGGGCCGAGACCCCCTGTCCTCCGTCTCCGTCTCCGTCAACGTGCCGAGGCAAGCAGCACACACACACAGGCAGCAACGCACGCACGCACCACTTAAAAAGATCAGAACTTTACACACAGGCAAACACGGCTTGGGTAACGCAGGAAAGCGCGTTCCTATAGTCTAGTAAAGTAGTGTAGTTACCGATATTTTGAGTGTAATGCGTTACTTTACTTCGTTACCCCAAAAAAGTAACATCGTTACTGTAATCTGTTACTTTGTAACTTGTTACCCCCAACACTGACGCTAACCCACGGTAACCTACAGTAACACCTAACTCACTCACAGTGGCGTCGTGGACGCTGCTGGGTTATTTTCTTACATAAGACAGGGCCGCCTCATACACGGGTCGAGAAAAGCATCCTCTCTGTTTCTGCGGTTCTACGTCGGCCCCGATGTGGAGAACGTGAACGCCAGCGGTCAAGTTTGTCACTGCAGCTATTTCACTGAAAACAGTTGATTATTATTTTTCTCTGAGCCGCGTGTTAAGCAGTACTCCGGTTGACTCGCTAATTAATATGGAAATGGTTGAAACACACTCGAACGAGGGGCTCTTCAAACGCACAATGTGTACGACGGAGTGAAGGGGGGAAAGCCGGCAGGTGCCTAAACACAGCTGTCCCCCCCGTGGCCCCCATTGAGAGGCCAGTGGCCCCCTTGTTTTCTGCCTCTAAACGTGGGCCCTTCAAACCGGCAGGGCTGCACAAAGCCGCCAGAGTGGAACTGACTGAGCGATGAAGTTTGGGTTTGAAGAAGTGGGAAAGCCGTTACAATGTGGTGACGAATGCACTTGTGGGGTTTAATCTATGCACTTTGTTATATACTGCTGTACACTGTGGTGTGGGGTGGTTCTGCGTTGCTATTCGTAAGCATATAAATCCAGTAATGTTCCAGTATTTTGACACTTTCTCTGGTTCTAAAGATAGCTATAATCAAGTGCTCTGCTTGCCTGAAATCCAGTTTTCCGTGTCCACTAATGTGTCATTTATACTATAGGCTACACTAGTAACACGTAAGGATGTACTTGTATTGATGTATTGACCGACTGAAGTCCAGTTTGGTTAATGGGTGTTGCTGGAAGTATGGGTATACAATGGGTATACAGTACATACATACATTCAGAGAGTCTTGATACACAGATCTGCACCTACATTGTAAACGTGCGGTGTGTCCCCAGACCAAGACGGTGAACCTGTGTCAGCATCTGAAAGAGGAGTGGCGTGTGCGTGCGGCAGAGCCTCTTCATCCCCAGGGTGGTCTTCCTCTCTCCGGACTGTGATCTGGACCAGGAGCTGAGGAAGAGGAAGGAGCTGGTGTCCCACGCCCAGCTGGACGCCTTCCTCACCTCCTTCAGGGAGAGCTATGTGGGGTGGGTGTCGGACGCCCTCACTCCCTCCTGGATCTCCGGTAAGAGAGAGAGAGCGGCTCTTTGGATTTGAACCTTGATGTTGTGGAGAACTGAATCTAGTTGTATTTAGTTTCCTTCTGTAGGGGTTCAATGATGAAGGAATATCTTTATATAGTAATTCATATGATTCCTTCACATTATGAGTGTGTGTGTGTGAGTGTGTGTGGTGTCTGTGTGTGTCCATCAGAGTAATCCTCAGCCTCTCTCTTTGAGTGCATGATATGCAATGATAATAATCAACCGCAGACAAAATTGAGATCAGATTTAGAGAGAAAAGGAAACCCTGGGTGGATCGGGGCCCTTGACTGGATGGGATTTATCCTTGAGACTTCCTTTGATATCGTTTTAAATGAAGTGACAGTGAAGTGACAGTGCTGTACTTAACATTATTGAGTTGAGATTATGTGAAAAATGTCAGAAGAAAGGGTTCATCACAGCTTCAAGGACAGCAGCAGTCTGGGTGACCAAACCGTCGTTAAATCCCCTGGCTCCACTAAGACGTCCGTCAGCAGTATTATTTCACTGAACAAATTCCTTGTGCCGATCTTGCCGAAGAAGCGCTTAGCCAGGAAAGAGACCGGAACGATGGTTTTTGAACACAAAGACTGGGTACCAAGACATTTACATTTACATTTTGGGCATTTAGCAGACGAATTTCGTCCAAAGCAGCCCACAACCATACATACACACGTTCACCCACACCGACGGCGGAGTCCCACCGTGCAGGGCGACAGCCAGCTCGTCGGGAGCAGCTTGGGGTGAGGGCGTCTCGCTCAGGGACATCTCGACACTCAGCTAGGAGGAGCCGGGGATTCGGACTAGCAACCTTACGGTTATAAGTCAACTCCCAAGCAAGGCGACAGCCAGGTCGTCGTCAGGAGCAGCCAGGGTCAGGTGTCTTAACTCAGGGACACCACGACACTCGAACTAGCAACCTTGTGGTTATAAGTCAACCCGCTCTACCTGCTGATCTGTGTCCCCCCCCCCCCCCCCGCTCCGACCCCCTCACACGTCCTTTGGTCTTCCTCCTCCGGGCTCCAGAGATACACACACACACACAACACTCACACACAAACCTCCAA
>NW_028177864.1:0-5692 GCF_964030765.1 Micromesistius poutassou | reverse complement strand
CCCTGTGTGCCAAACCGTCCCCTTAGATGTTAATATTTACCATCTGGCTTCACATTGTTGTGTTTGTTTGAGATATTCTTCTAAATGTTCCTTTCTTGGTCTCTTTGGTCTCGGTTTGCCCATCAGTCTTCCCTTCTTCTTGAGTCTGTTAGATCGTTGTGTATATTTATCTCTGTTTTCTCTCCGTCTGTCACTCGGTTTTAGGGCATGTTGACCCAACAAGTGATGATAGTTGTATGATGTTGTTTTGTATATTCCTTAACCAGGGTTATTCGTTTTTTATTATATACATGTGCACGTTTCCTGAGTATTCACTTCTGGGAGCAGAACAAATCCATAAAAACAGTCTTATTAGGTTAACTTTAATAACAATTGAACTAGCTGATTTCCTAACTACTTTTAATGATGTTTGTTAAGGTCCAACGTGTTTCTATCTTGATTAACTGCCTTAAATACAATAAACGGTGACAAATTATGGAAACGCATTGCAGCTCCGTCTGGCCTAATAAAATAAATGCACACTTCTTTTTTTTACTCTCTTACGTAGCTAGTTCATAAACAAATCATATCAAAACCCTGGACCAAACAAATGAGAAACGCTAATCAGATTGGAAAAGAGTTTCAGCGATAGACAATTTCGATATTTGTGAAAATCTGGTTATTCTACACGATAATTAATTTAATTCATATAGCGATTTTGTAGACACTCAAAGACGCCTTTATAGTAAAGGGGGGGGGGGGGGGACCTCACTATACAATGTTCCCAGTGCAGTGGGCTGATCTTTGTACTTTCAAACAGGACATAAGAGTTATTTTCAAACTTACTCGGGGGGGGGGGGGTGGGGGGGGGGGGGTGTTCAAGAGTGCTTCTCTATTATTTACACCAACAACCTGGATGATAAAAAAACATTTTTATGTTGAAATCTGGCCTGAGATCCTGGGTGCTGTCGGTCTCCGGACCGGCTGCTGAGTTCCTCACAGTGGATTTGGAGGAGGGGGGGGGGGATGATGAACCATTGGAGAGAGGGCATTTGATCCCCTTCCTGGCCGGAGAAGGTAACAAGCTTTGCAGAGACTGAGCCCTCTCGGCGCAGTCCTGGGCTCCAGGGGTCACGAGCTAGGGTCAGCGCCTTTGTGATTTATGCTCTCATTTCAAGTGTCTCCTTCTATTTATGGTATGGAAGAATAAATTAGTAATGATTGGACGTCATAGCGCAGTTCTTCTTTTTAGTTTGACCTATTATTTTCAAATTGTATCCAGCCTTCCTGTTCATTTTACTGCACATATGAATCAATATATTTAGGGATGATTTAATCATCAACTTGATCCAGATTATTTTGCATGGTGGTTGGTAAAGGACGGATGATATCACACATGCACACCAAACACAACCCAACACACAATCTGCCCATCTGTGGTCAGTGGATCTAGAATGGAAAAAGGTTGAAGCCAAAAGCTGCTAACATCCTTCTAATGGGCACTTACTGTAGGTAATGTGTGTGTTCCCATGTGTGTGCGTGTGAGTGTCTGCGCATGTGTGTGTGTGTGTGTGTGTGTGTGTGTGTATCTGTGTGTGTGTCTGTGTGTGTGTGTGTGTGTGTGTGTGTGTGTGTGTGTGTGTGTGTGTGTGTGTGTATGTGTGTGTGTGTGTGTGTGTGTGTGTGTGTGTGTGTGTGTGCGAGAGAGAGAGAGAGAGAGAGAGATATAGGGGCAGATAGGGAGAGAGAGCAGAAGGGAGATGGGAAGAGAGATAGAGAGAGTAAGAGAGAGCAGGAGAGTGATTGGGAGAGAGAGAGGCTTACAGGTCTGAGGCAGTTTTGTTCGGTGAGAGATGGGGGATCCATACTGAAGGTCCCGTGGGTGATGGTTTATTTCACCCGACCTGTGTATATCACATGTTGGGTGGCAAGCAAATCACCTGCCAATCAACAGCCGACACACACACACACACACACACACACACACACACACACACACACACACACAGAGTTTATCCCCACACACCTAGTAGTCCAGAAAAGAAGATTTATCAGACCCTGTCAATCAACAGCCGACACGCACGCACGCACGCACGCGGACACACACACACACACACACACACACACACACACACACACACACACACACATACACACACACACACTCATATACACCTCGTAGTCCATGAGAAGATTTATCAGATCCAAACCCTTTATCTCAGCAGAAGCCCCTGATACCAGATCAGCAGAAAGACCAGGAGGCTCACGCTTCAGCAGACAGCTATCGACTCAACCTATATTTACTGTGGTCCTTCTGCCGTGTGTGTGTGTGTGTGTGTGTGTGTGTGTGTGTGTGTGTGTGTGTGTGTGGTATATTGACTTCGCTTTCTGCAGATGGGATGTGATTGCCTGGGGTATAAAGTTGACAGATGTGGCATTGTTTACTGTACGTATGTGTCTGTGTGTGTGTGTGTGTGTGTGTGTGTGTGTGTGTGTGTGTGTGTGTGTGCGTGTGTGTGTGTGTGTGTGTGTGTGTGTGTGCGTGGGCGGCTGTAGATCAACACACTGACGAATTTAGTGAATTTAGTGGTAGGCCTAGCCTAAACCAGGCCCGATGCATTGAATACTGCATATTGAACATCTGAAATGACACGATGTAGAGCTCTGCACTGTTCAAAGTTACACAAACACATCAGGCCATATATTATTTATAGATTGTCCTCTTGTTCTGTCGATTTGAAATGCAACACAGCCATCTGTTAAAGACCAGGTTATGTCTATTCTCATCCGACTATCTATCCTGGTCATCTCTTGCTCTTACACACACACACACACACACAAATAAGTATGCACACGCCGACAAACACACACACATACCCACTCTAACACACACACACACACACACACACACACACACACACACACACACACACACACACACACACACGGAGAAGCATGATTGACTGATTGATTTTATTTGACCATTTTGATAGAAAATATGAACAGCACTCTGTGTCATACATTAAAATACATAAATAGTCAGGGATGACACAATAAAGCCTGAAGACTTATGCGCAAACACACACACACACACACACACACACACACACACACACACACACACACACACACACACACACACACACACACACACACTCCCAAGATCTAAACATTTCTCTCTTCGTCGTCACATCCTCACATTCCTTCTTTCTCTCCACATCTGTTCTGTCCTCCCCTACCCCCTCACTTCTCCTCCCTCTCCTCCCCCTCCTCCCCTCTCTCTTCTTCTCCCCTCCCCTCTCATCCCTTCTCTCCCCTCTCTCCTCTCCTCCCCTCCTCCCCTCTCTCCCCCTCCTCTCCCCTCTCTCCTCTCCTCCTTCTCTGCCTTCTCCCCTCCTCCCCCCCTTGCCTCTATCCTCTCCCCTCTCTCCTCCCTTCTCTCCCCTCTCTCCTCTCCTCCCCTCTCTCCCCTCTCTCCTCTCCTCCCCTCTCTACTCCCCTCTCTCCTCTCCTCCGCTCTCCCCTCTATACTCCCCTCCCTCCTCTCCTCCCCTCTCTACTCTCCTCTCCTCTCTCATCTCCTCCACCCCTCTTCTCCACCCTCTCTCCTCCCATCTCCTCCACCCTCTCTCCCAGCCTCTCCACCCTCTCTCCCAGCCTCTCCACCCTCTCTCCTCCCCTCTCTCTCCCCATCCCTCCCCCCTCTCTCTGGGAAATGGTTCATGGAGAAATGGGGACTAAAAATACCCCAGAAGCGAACCCCATTATCTGTCCTTTTCACACTCCGCCTGAACGGATTAGCAACACGGGGCGGGCTGTGAGCCAGATATTAGATATCTGCTGGCGTAGTCACTGTCTGTACGTGTGTGCGTCCATGTGTGCGTATGTGTGTGTGTGTGTGTATGTGTGTGTGTGTGTGTTTTTCAGTGTCCCCAAAACAAAGCGTTGATTGTACCTCATAAACTTGACTTCTTAAACACCTCAACTGCTTTTGCCTAACCGTTCAATCCGGTTGCAACCAGATCCGCTGTGTCTCTGAGTGTTGGCCTGTTATGTGTTCAGTCACTCAGTGTGACGGTGTGTGTTTTGTGTATCGATGACGACGGCGGAGGGCTCCTACATCGAGGTGGAGGTCAACACGGCGACAACAACACTGATTTCAACAGAAGGTACGAGGAAATGGTCGATTCACGACCTGATCTGGAGTGACGCCTATGGCCTTTGAGGATCTGAGATGTGGTGGTCAACAGATCTGTGCAAGGTCTCTGAAACGTTGCATGATGGGCCATAGATGACAATAAACAATGAGTCGTACTTTTTTTATTATGGTGATGTTTTTTCACTGTATTATTGAACGATTTTCGAATCACAAAACACAACGGTCCAAGGGATGACGTTACCTTTGTGTTTGAACGAGGATGTTAATGGCATACCGCCTTTTCTTTGACTTCTTTGCTTCGACATTGATGGCTAAAAATGATACGTTTACTGATTGAAATGCATTGTAAAGCATTGCACCCCTGCCCTTGCAAAGCATGAAGACAGGCCAGCGACAGCCATGGAGTCAGACTTACATGGAGTCAGACTTACATGGGGTCAAACTCACATGGAGTCAGACTCACATGTGGTTAAGTGTCGAGACACATTTTCTGAAGTGTTACTAAAGTATTACGCTGAAGGCTACAGGGCTTTTAAGGCTGCATGCTCCGACTTCATCTCTGCAGAAGCAATTCAATTAAATATCAAGGCTCTATGTGTGTGGGAGAGTGAGTGAGAGTGTGTGTGTGTGTGTGTGTGTGTGTTGTGTGAGAGAGTGAGTGTGAGAGTGTTTTGTGTATGTGTGTGTGTGTGTGTGTGTGTGTGTGTGTGTGTGTGTGTGTGTGTGTGTGTGTTTGTGTGTGTGTGTGTGTGTGTGTGTGTGTGTGTGCGTGCAACTGTGTCCTTATTAGGATGTCCCAGTTTTGGATCCCATACCTTTATACTCCAGAGATTACATAGTTAGTCAGGAAGTCAGGAAAAATGTGTGTGTGTGTGTGTGTATGTGTGTGTGTGCAGGTGTTTGGAAAGTGTATGTGTTGTGTGAACGTGTGTGTGTGTGTGTGTGTGTGTGTGTGTGTGTGTGTGTGTGCAGGTGTGTGTGCCATGACACGGATGCAGCCGGGTTACATGAGCCTACCAGCCTACATTACGTCATGCAGGACGCTTCTAGCCACAGCCTGTGATTACCTGCACTCTGTTAAACACTCCTGCTATCCAGGACCGCAAGACTGCAGTGCAATACACACGCGCACACACACACACGGACACTCACATTCAAACATACATACGCACCAACACACACACACACACACACACATACACACGCATGACTACGCACATTCAAACATACACACACACACACACACACACACACGCACAAGACCACACACATTCAAACATACACACACCATACCATACACACCACCAGACATACACGCATACTGTACACACACACACACACACACACGTACGTTTGAAGATACACGCACACGCACACACACACACAAACATTTATACGTACACACACACCGTACACGCACATGCACACAAAAAAACACACATTTAAACATACACGCAAACCATACACACACACGCATGCACATGCACATGACCATGCACATCCAAACACACGCACATTCAAACACACACACACACACACACACACACACACACA
>NW_028177865.1:0-15089 GCF_964030765.1 Micromesistius poutassou | reverse complement strand
CCATCCCATCAAGCTCTACTGCAACGGGGACGGCGAGTGGATGGTGCCCATCGGCCGCTGCATGTGGCAAGGCGGGGAACGAGGCGGTGGAGAACGGAACCGTGTGCAGAGGTACGGCCGCCGCGTCTCTCTCTCTCTCTCTCTCTCTCTCTCTCGCCCCCCCCCTCGCTCTCTCTCTCTCTCTCTCTCCCCCCCTTCTCTCTCTCTCTCTCTCTCTCCCCCCCCGCTCTGTTCCCTACGCTTTGGGTGCAGAGGTAAGGCCGCCGCGTCTCTCTATCTCTCTCTCCCCCCCCCCTCGCTCTCTCTCTCTCTCTCTCTCCCCCACCCCCCCCCTCTGTTCCCTATGCTTCGTGTGCAAGAGGTTTACGGTGGGTTCCAGATGCCTCGGACACCAGCCTTACGAGTTGCAAGTGGGGAAATCTCCCAGCTTTCTTGCGGCATTTCACGGAGACACGCCCCCTTTTGGTCGGTCCCACTCGGAATTCTGAGAGTTGAAATGCTCTTACACTCTTGATTATGGTATATTGCTACTTTATTCTGGTCACCAATTTATGCAGTGCTTGCTGTGCAGGATCAGATTATCTGAGGAGGAGTTCAGACCTGCGGGGATTCACCACAGCATACATACCAGTGTAGACATACTAGGACACTACAGGCGCTTCCATAGATCTGCTATTCTCGGAGTAAGATATAGGTCATACACAGCCACGGGTCTATACTCATATTGGAGAATAGGATGAGATCTGTGTGCTATTCTGGTTTTTATATTTCTACACAACATGATCATTGGGGACTTTGCTGGTCATTGCTGAATGTGTGGAATTTCTGAAAATCAGAAAATGGTTGTTGTTTGTGTGTTCGGACTCCAATGATCCCAGTTTTGGTAAGGGCTCTCTTTACAACGACAGTTGAGGGGTGGGGGGATTGAGGGATTTTCTACTGTGACAGCAAAGCGGTGCTTCTGTGACTTGTGAATAGTGCAAATTGTTTGCGAACAGTGAATGAATAGCTCATGAAAACATCAAGGCTTATTAATATTTTCATTTGATGCAAAATCAATAGTACGGACGTTCTTGTTTTGCAATTTTTTCTCAGACATTTTTCCCTTGCAAAAATCAATCGATATGCCCAGTATCTCCCACTGTCTCCCAGTATCTCCCAGTGTCTCCCAGTATCTCCCACTGTCCTCCCAGTGTCTCCCAGTATCTCCCAGTGTCTCCCAGTATCTCCCACTGTCTCCCAGTGTCTCCCAGTATCTCCCAGTGTCTCCCAGTATCTCCCAGTATCTCCTAGTATTGGCGGCTGGTCCTGGCCAGGGGGGCGGGGCTTCCCGACAGGAAGATGGCTGCCAGTCAGCAGGTGCTAGACATGGTGGGTGGCTGGGTGTGGTGGGGGGGGAGGGGGGGGGAGGGGGGGGAGGCGGGTGGCTCCCAGGCACAACAAACCGCCCACCTGTGTTTCAGAGCGCCGCGGCGCTGGCGGCCGCACGTGCGCGCCTGTAATTATCTCACACATACCACCAGCCCCCCCCCCCTCCCCTCTCCAGTATGTTTGTGTGTCTGTGTGTGTCTGTGTGTGTGTGTGTGTGTGTGTGTGTGTGGGGGGGTCTGTGTGTCATGTGTTTGTGTGTGTGGGTCGGTGTGTGTGTGTGTGTGTGTGTGGGTCTGTGTTGGTTTGTGTGTGTGTGTGTGTGTGTGTGTGTGTGTGTGTGTGTGTGTGTGTGTGTGTGGGTCAGTGTGTGCGTCTGCGCGGAGAGCAAAGACAAGTGATGGCTGCTCGCTCGCAAAACAGCAGCGAGGCTGTTCAATGACTACTAATGAGGAGCACCACTGCCAGCGCCAAGAACGCCCTGCTACAGCCCACACCCTCCTCCCTCCTCCTCCCCCCTCCTCCCCCCTCCTCCTCTCTCCCCTCCTCCCTCCCTCCTCCCCCTCGGATCCCCTCCCTGATGGAGGCCAGCCAATAACGGGCGTGTCACGCATCAGCACAATCACACAAATCTTTGTGTCGATTGTTGTGTTCTTTTTTTGTACTTTTTGTTTTGGTTTATGCTCGGGGTCTTTTTATCCCGCTGCGTGTTGGGGATTCGAGCCCGCTGTGATTGGTCATATTTCATTTGTATTTGTATTGTTTCATTTGTATTGTCCCTCACTGTCCCCGTCCACCGCCGTCTGACTGGTCTCTTAATGGTCACCGGGGTTCAAGGTCCCGCAGAGGAAGAAGAAAGTCAAATGGTTTTACTGGCCCTAGCTTTCATCACGTTAGTTATTTTACTTTTGTTGTAAAGACAGACACAGCGTCTTTACATCAAGGCTGATGTTAAGTGATACAAGGGACAAGCACAAAAGCCAGTGTGCACACACACACACACACGCACGCACGCACGCACGCACGCACACACGCACGCACGCACACGCACGCACCTACAAACACTGATTATCTCTCTCATACACACACACACACACACACACAATCCTACACACACACACACACACACACTCGCACTTCCATGGACACTTGCCCACACAAACACACACACACACACACACACACACACACACACACACACATACACAGCTCATTCTCTCTCTCTCTCTCTCTCCATCTCCCTTCCTCTCGTTCTCTCCCTTTCTCGCTCTCTGGCTGTCTCGCTTCCTCTCTAAAACACACACGCAAAATAAAACACAAACACAAACACAAACACATGCTCGGAAACATTGTGTTTGTGTGTGTGTGTGTGTGTGTGTGTGTGTGCGTGTGTGCAGAGACCGACACTTGTACACACATCCTGTATGTGTAAATAGCCGTTCCTTGGTTGACAGTTGCTCTGTGTGACAGCGTCTTGGCTCGGGAAGGCGAGCGCGGAGGACCATTAAATGTTTATGAGGAGAACGCATTATCTGAGAGTGGAGGACTGTGCAGCAGCATGCGGGGACGGCAGGAGAGGAGATGATTGAATTCATGGCTTTATACAATAGTTATGAGGCCCAATGCAAACAACCAGCCGAAAGTGTGTGCACCAGCGAAAAACGAAAAAACCCAACCATTAATGTTTGCAAATGGGTTATATATCCCCTATTGTTAAGGGGCGCTTTCGTTTCTTAAATACATCTTCTTGTGATGGAGACGTGCCGGTCGGTCGGTGTTCATCGTCCTCAGGGCGTAAGCTGATATCTCTGTGAGGGAGGAGCAGTCGGGCCGTGGCTTCTCGCCGCCAGAAGTGGGCTAATGAATTGATGGGTAGAAGATGTGCCGTTCCCCGCCGACATTACCGGGTAATGAATTGATTCGAGGGGAGGGCGATGCCCGCAAAGGGATCTGCTGGAGATGGTCTTTCATCGGCAGAGACCACAGATGTTCAGACCCCAGCGCGCACACAGAGCGCCCCGCATGAAAAGACAGCGCTGTAATATTAATAGCACAAAATGCCGCACTGCACAAAAAAAAAAAAAAACCTGAAACGTGTAATTATGAATGTAACAATTAAATCCTTGGCGCAGCTCCCGATAAATAATTACCCCGACATGGAATCTGTCAAAATATTGACGTTGGAAGCGGTTTTGAAATTCAAATGACAGTGTCTGAGCTTTTGTGTTTTGTCTCCATGATCATCTTACTGCGGGCCAAGATTAGATTTCACTTCACGAGAAGAATTAGTTGAATTGAGCGAAACGGCGGGTGGGGGGGGGGTATATCTGATCCCCTTAAGGAGAACCTTAAGGAGGCAGTGGATATAGAACCACACACACACACACACACACACACACACACACACACACATGAAGTCCTGGTCAACCCTTCGCTGTTCATGTCAAAATAAAAAACTCCACCACACAATGAGAGCCATGTTCTACTCAAGGACAGGCAAGCCAACTCACAATGCCTGTGTGTGTGTGTGTGTGTGTGTGTGTGTGTGTGTGGTTGTGGATTTCAGCGGGAAAAACCAACCTAATGCTGTGTACTTGTATTTATGCGGAAAAACAACATGATAACTTCTATTATTTTTCATTTGTCCTTTATTTAACCAGGTGAAGTCCTTTTTACAAGGGAGCCCTGGTAACGCCATAACACTTGACAGTTGTTCCGTTTTACAGCCGTATTTAGGCGGGAAAAGGAGATGCTAGCTCCGTACAACAACCAGCCCCCCGTTAGCCCCCGTGTAGCCGCCTCTCCCACAGCCACCAGTAGTTTTTGGGAAGTTCAATTACAATGCAGAGCCGAGCACACTGGTGCGCAAGGGGGGGTGGGGTGGGGTGGGGTCGGGGGAACGTCCAAGCGGTCGCACGCGCTCCAACCCCGCTGGCGTGCAGCGCGGTGAAGTACCAGTCAGACACAAGAATGCTGACAGAGGCTAATTATCTCGTTACCTGAGAGGAGGAATCCTGGGGAAGGGTGACACACACACACACACACATAACGCACACACACATACATACATAATGCACACACATATTCACACACACACACACACACACACATACATACATACATAACGCATGCACACATGCGCACACACACACACACACACACACACACACACACACACACACAGTAATAAGACATCACCGTCAGTATTACCGGTTTGATTTAATAACAGTTGATATAGTCATGATGTTTGAGTTAGTGTTCGTTATATGGTTAATAGAGTAGTAGCAGTATTTGTGTGTAACCATATGTGGGAGGATAGAACAAATCGGTTCATCGATAATAGCCTTTTGAAGGCTATTATTATTATTCTTGGTGGAAAGTTTAATCCAATTGAATCAAATCTATTATCATTTGTATAAAGTAATGTATTAAGTTTCTCCACACTATCAAGGGAAGACACCATTTATTCACCTACCCACTCACACACACACACACACACACACACACACACACACACACACACAGACACAGACACACACACACACACACACTGACACACCGCCCACCACTATCACAATGTATAATGAATGAAGTTCTCAGTCACACCTCTGCTCACACAAGCAGCCCTTAAAGCGCGGCGGAGGGTCACATGATGACAGCCGCTCCCCGGCTGCGGCGTGATCCTCCTCAGTGTGGGGGCGTGATGAGACGCCGTCAGGGAGGTGGGGGGGTGCGTCCAGGGGCGGGAGTAGATTAGGGAGGGACGGCGGCGGTGACTCCTGGGCCGAACGCAGCGGCGGCAGGGGGGAGGGGGGGGGGGGGGCAGCTCGGGGAGGGGAGAGCGCTACAGTGGGCGCCGCGGCCAGGACAGACGTGATTGGATGAGAGAAGGCTGATGAGAGGGGAGGGAGAGGGAGAGAGAGGGAGGGAGGAGGAGGAGGAGGGAGGAGGACGGAAATGAAAGAGGAGGAAGAGAGGTATGGAGGAGGAGGTGAGAGATGACGGAGGAGAGGGAGGGAGGAGGAGGAGGAGGAAAGGTAGGAGGAGGAGGGAGGGGGAGGAAGAGTAGGAGAGGGAGGAAGGGAGGGGAGGGAGAGGTGGAGAGGCAGGGATGAGGAGAGGGTTGGAGAAGAGAGATGAAGAGAGAGGAGGAGGAGGAGGAGGAGAGGGAGGAGGAGGAGGAGAGGTATGGAGGAGGATGAGGAGAGGGAGGAGGAGAGGGCTGGAGGAGGAGGAGAGGTATGGAGGAGATTGAGTGGCATGGAGGAGGACAGGGAGTGGTGTAACGGGGGATCTATGAGCCAAGAAATCCCCCCCCCCCCCCCTTCCCTCTATCTCCCCCCCCCCCTCCCCCTGTCAGAATCCCAATAATTGCTCATCTTCTTTATCTGGAGAGGCTTTAAGGGGAGGAATCAGTGTAGCACAGACACACTCCCTTTATTTCCCAGGGTGCCTTGCTCTTTAATGGCAGCTCTAATTGACTGCCGGCGCTAGCAGCCTAGCATCCCGGTCGGAGGGGGGAGGGGTGGGGGAGGAGGGGAGCGGGGGACGACACAAACAAGAAGGCAACCTCCCCCTCCCGCTGTGCTGCATGTGTAAACAAAGACGTGAAGGGCAAGTGAGAAAGAGGAGGAAGATGAGGGGGAGGAGGGAGAGGAGGGGGAGGAGGGGGGGGGACAAAGGGAGAGAAAAGGAAGGAAGTGAAAGAGGGAGGGGGGAGACATTGAGAGAGAGGGGGAGACATTGAGAGAGAGGGGGGGAGACATGGAGAGAGAGAGGGAGATATTGATAGAGGGGGAAACATTGAGAGAGAGGGGGAGACATTGAGAGAGAGGGGGGGAGACATTGAGAGAGAGGGGAGGAGACATTGAGAGAGAGGGGGAGACATTGAGAGAGAGGGGAGGAGACATTGAGAGAGAGGGGGAGACATTGAGAGAGAGGGGAGGAGACATTGAGAGAGAGGGGGAGACATTGAGAGAGAGGGGAGGAGACATTGAGAGAGAGGGGGAGACATTGAGAGAGAGGGGGGGAGACATTGAGAGAGAGGGGGAGACATTGAGAGAGACATTTAGTGGCAGAGAGGAGATGGCTGACAGACAGAACATGTGTACAGATCTGACGACATGGTGACAGCCATGTTTTCTTGTCCCAGATGGATGTTCTCCACCGTCGCTGTCCCACCGGCTCCTCACTTAGCGGGGGCAGCAGATGTGAGGCCATGTTCCCGATGTCTGAGCAGCGTCGCACGCATAGCTAATATTTTCCTCTCATTGATGTTTTAACTGCGAGCCGATGCTCTGACGGCTCCCAGTCTGTGGAGCGGCGGTGAAACCACAGCGCGGGCACAGCGGCGGGACCTGGAGGGATGTCCAGGAGCTCCCCCCGGGACCGCCGCGCTCTTAAACCCACCCTGATGGGGTTACAGCATGGACACGCGCTTTTACTTTGGAATCCTCGCTTCAATTATTTTTTGCGCTTTTTAGATCCTTTTTGTGGTTGGGAACAGTAGAAGGCAATGCGTGAAGAATAAAATATACTTTTAAACCAATGTAAGAGAAGTGGATGGCAAAGATATGGGAATAAGATGAGTTATAAGAGACACTGACAAGACAAGTTGTCTGGGATGGAATAAAGTATGTCTCTTTTTATCCGTCCTTGTAGTTGCACGTGCGTACATCAGAAACAGGCAGACAGTCCGTCTCGCGCTCCCCTTTGTAGTCTAAATATACTCCGGCGCTGGGCCTTCTGTTCAATGCTCATCATGGTCCACATCACCACCACCGCTCTTGCCCTCATCATCGCTGCGGTGTTCCCCGTGCATCTGTCACACGTGAGCGCGATAACGAGAGGCCGAGCACGGCCGCGAGGGGCCCGCGGTGCGGAGACCACGGCCTGTTAGGCAGCCAAACCTTTTCCATATGTGCCGGCGCGTGTTGGGGTTCTAACCCATACGGCCTCACCTCCTTTGGGTCCGTTTCCCAGTCTGTTCCATCGCCCCTCCATCTCTCTCTCTCTCTCTCTCTCTCTCTCTCTCTCTCTCTCTCTCTCTCTCTCTCTCTCTCTCTCCCTCTCCCTCTCTCCCTCTCTCTCTCTCTCGTATCTCACACCATCTATGGAATCCTTATCCTGACCGCAGTGCTGAGGCTCAGAGTCGCTGCTCTCCCTTACCTCACTGGCCGGGGCGTCGTCTCCACATCAAGGCTAATGGCGGCTGGTCTTTTATCAGCTGGAGGCTGCAGAAAGAAGATCTGTGGTTCTTTCATGTGACACCTCTGAGGGGAGACATTGAGAGAGGGGGGAGAGATTGAGAGAGAAAGGGGAGACATTGAGAGAGAGAGGGGGAGACATTGAGAGAGAGGGGGGAGACATTGAGAGAGAGGGGGGAGACATTGAGAGAGAGGGGGAGATATTGAGAGAGGGGGGGGAGATATTGAGAGAGGGGGGAGACATTGAGAGAGAGGGGGGAGACATTGAGAGATGGGGGGAGACATTGAGAGAGAGAGGGAGACATTGAGAGAGGGGGGGAGACATTGAGAGAGAGGGGGGAGACATTGAGAGAGAGAGAGAGGGGAGACATTGAGAGAGAGAGAGGGGAGACATTGAGAGAGAGAGAGAGGGGAGACATTGAGAGAGAGAGGGGAGACATTGAGAGAGAGAGAGGGGAGACATTGAGAGAGAGGGGGAGACATTGAGAGAGAGGGGGGAGACATTGAGAGAGAGAGGGGAGACATTGAGAGAGAGGGGGGAGACATTGAGAGAGACGGGGAGATATTGAGAGAGAGGGGGGAGACATTGAGAGAGGGGGGAGACATTGAGAGAGAGGGGGAGATATTGAGAGAGGGGGGGAGATATTGAGAGAGAGGGGGAGACATTGAGAGAGGGGAGAGACATTGAGAGATGCGCTTTAATTCTTCACCTTTAACCCCCGCCCCGTGTCAGCGATGGCGGTCCTCATCTTGTTGGTGTTGCTATGAGGAGGAATGCGGTGGATCCGTGTTGCATTAGCTTCTGGGGCTGGAACAGTCTAGTGGTCGGGGCGTTGGTGCTGGGTCTGATCCCCCGTTCCACCGTCTACATGTAGTAGCCACATCCTTGGGCCAGATTTCTAACCATCTACTTGCTCCTTAATGACATGTGTCTACAAATCCCCTGTACGTCGTTTGTGGATAAACCAGCTAAACGACGAACCGCTGAACGGTAATTATCTTCTCCAGGGACAGAACACGGTTCCGCTGTGGACAGCCCTACAGGCTGTCTCTGCCCTCCCTAACCAGGGCCGAGACCATGGCCTTGTTTCTCCATAAACCCCTCCATAAACCCCAAAAGCCCTCCTGTGCTTTTATTTATGTGTTCCTCCCATGTACCCGATGTACATACAGTCAGTCTTCTCTGCGCTTTATCTGCTAAAGTAAAGTAGTGGAGATTGACGGATTACGCATCTGCCTGGTGCGGCCTGGGAACATGAAGCAGAAAAGGGCGCGGTCCCGTGAGCCAGGACTCAGTGCATGAAGCAGAGAGGGGCGTGGTCCCGTGAGCCAGGACTCGCATGCGACCGCCAGCCGGGCCTTGTTCTCTCTACCGCCGACACAGGGAAGAGGAGGACGCGTTGAACTGCTGTTGTTTGCCGTTGACCTACATCACATCTGTGCGCACGCATGGAGAAAGCGTGTGTGTGTGTGTGTGTGTGTGTGCGGAACATCCCCGTGACATGCGCCCTGTGTGTGTGTGTGCGCTTGGCGTGATTTAATGGCCACGTCTGGGCCGGCTGGGCCCACCGGTTCAAACAGCGTTAACTCCTTTGGTCGTCCACTAAAGGCTGAAGACTACAGTCTCTCTTGGGTTTCACACCGCCTGGTGCGGGGCCATCTCCCGGGGCCTCTGGGCGGGTTGGGTTACCCTACACGGCACATAAAGGTGCTTAATGCGTACATGTGTGGCGGCCGGTATATGAACTCTGTGTACTGCTGTATCACACACAGATAAAGTGTTTCCTGATGCCCGCCAGAGACATGGGGAAGCCATTCCACATCTTTTGGGGAACCAAGGTTTAGATTTTATACTTCGTGGATTTCTTTGAATGGAAATATGTTCTAGTAGGGTATAGAAAATAGATCTTGATCACTTCAGGCCTTTTAGAAAACACTGAAATTGTATTTGGTTCCTTAAATAGCTCTGCTCTCTGTTTAACACTCGGTTTAACACGTCTGTGTTTTAAGATTTAATGGAGGCTAAGACAGATTTTGTGTTAAAAACAGTTTTATCTTTTTTTCTGGCCTTCGGATTATGCAGTTACCGTGTATAGTTTACAGACCCCTGACAGTTTGCGTTTAGCTTGTAATAAAGCTTATAGCTTGTAATAAAGCGATTAATTAACCATGTTAATAGACAGAAAATGAGCTAATAGCTAGATTAGGCTTATCACTTGAAATTGAGTTTTAGCTATTAGGCTAATTGCTAGTAAATGTAACTAGGGTTATAGCTAGCAACTGACCTAATAGCACAATGAGTGCATAATACTAGCTCCAGTTTTGCTTGATATTCATGTTGTGACTGGACTGATTCCATCTGCCTTTTCATTGGGTTTCATTGTCAGTTGCACTCAAATTACGTATTCTGTCTGTGGCACTGCAGATTTCCTGTTAAATACTATAGCCAAGCTCAGCTATATCAATAGTATTTAATACAAGACTATTGTCGGGGAATTAATTATTGTTGTATTGTTGCACTGCCTAAGGGCTAACTCTGATGGTTAAAAGTGAATTTTGTATCAGTTGGTTCAAGTTGGGTTCACCTTGCAGCCTGAAATCAGCTGCAACATAATACGACCAGGGAACGCCAACTGAAGTTCTTGTATTTAACAGACGGGTTAATAGACGGGTTAACCCCTACGACGGTTCGAGAATTTATCTGATTGATATTTAAAATTTTTATAAAATAATTTGTTATTGCAGATAAAATGGCAGTTCTGGTTCTTCAGTTCTTATCAAAGTCGACAATTATTCAAACATTGACTTCATGGAAAAAATATCCACTTTTATTATTTCAATCTTCAATCTTAGTGCCGATAAACAAATTATTTGTTGAACCCAATTGTGTTGTATTGCTGTCGCAGGCTTCTGAAGCTAACTTGAACTCAAAAGGAAATGGCGTGTGAGTGAATGAATGTCTCACCGAAAGATTTTTACATTTCTCAACAAAATGAGAGGGATCATTGTTATCATTGTTATCGAAGCAATTGGTTGAAGAACTAGCGTCTGGTTTAGAGCGTAGCTATGTTCCACTCCGGGGTTAGCGTTAGCGCGCCGCGCGGCACCACCACGGGCGCCGCAGACATTCCTCAGCGTATTTCAGGCACGCTGATCAAAGTGAGTCTGTAAACAAATCCAGCTGTTCGCAAGGAAATTACAACGTGTGAGCTCTATTAACAATTAAATCCCCTACTGTCACTGAACAACAACGATACCACAATAAAAACCTCCAAAATAAATAACCCAATAATCCAACGCGCAAACAACAAACAGACAAAATCCTCGGCTGCTCAGGGTCAGGCATATCCGCTTTCTTCTGCAAACCTTTGTGAGGGGAATTGATGTTTGTGTCCAAACATCAATTATCTCCCACACCAGAGGAGGAGAAGAAAAAAAACGATTTTAGGATTTATTTGTCTTTGAGATTTAAGGCCAAACTCTTAGGTGAACTAATCCGTGGGCCAGTGTGAACTTAAGGAGACGGACTGGGAACGGTTCTCTGTGCACTCCCCTCGTGAGGAGTGTGAGGTGGTTGAGCACACACTTCAGGAAGTCCTCGGCTCCAGAGCTACGCTCCTTCACCCTCCTCTCTCCTCTCTCCTCTCTCTTCAGAGCTATGCTCCTTTCCCCTCCTCTCTCTCTCTCTTAGGCCCCGTCCACACGGAGCAGATTTTTTGGTGAAACCGCACAAGTCTTGTGCGTTTGGGCCGACCATCGGGTCCGGCGGATCTGGTGCCCGAAAACGCACTTTTCTGAAACCACCTCCGAGGGTGGATTCAGATAAAAACTGACCTATGCGGTTTCGTGTCAGGACTCGTGAGGACGCCTGAACTGCAAACAATGACGTCATCGCCCCCACCACCAGCTGGGGACGTTAGAGTTGCGTTGATTTTTTTATTTGTTTATTTGATTTGTATTATTTTTGTAGCTTTAAATACAGCCCCTTGGTAAATTGAATTACTAACTGTACATTAAAAAGTATTTCTGCTCAATCTAAAAGGTTTAACAACTGCTTACTCCTGCTCGACTGTATGTTTATATACAGCGCGCATGGGCTTCATGAGCGCAGGTTTGATGCACTCCACTTTTTTTTGTGGTGAACCAGCGCCACAGAGTCACCTTGAATATTTACTAGAGCGTTTCTACAGTTCGATGCGTTTTCGCACGAGTCAGTTTTTACGGAGATATTCCTGAAACGCATCAAAGGAAAACTGATCGTTTTCGCCCGTGTGGACGGGACCTTAGAGCTATGCTTCTTTCCCCTCCTCTCTCCTCTCTCCTCTTTCTTCATAGCTGCACCACAGGAGAATTACGTTCTGTGTGTGTTCACAGATACTATGTCTGATTACAAACAGATTACAGACTACTCCATGCACCCTTCAACCTCCCTCCAACTGTTGTTTTTATTTTTCAATTATTGGTGGATTAAAATGTGTTCAGTGTGTTCACTGTCAATTAAAATTAGTTCAAAACATGTTTGAAATATATTTTTCCAATTAATCATGCATACTTTCAAAATAATTAACATGAATGATGACAATGAGAAAAAATGATGGACAACATCCCATTAAAACCACATTAAGATTAAAACAGTTCAGTTTGCGTCATCCTCCTATGAAAGCAATAAGCTTTCTTTACGTCACTGGATTCCATAATCGTATTCCCTGACGAAAGTACAACAGATACAGTTCATGTGTTGTCTGTAGCGCCATGGGTCAGACTGACCTGTTTAACGCTCTGAAATGTGAGGGGGAGAAAGAGTGAAGAGGCTTGTGTTGTCCTCCCGCTACCGGGGACAGCTTCACGGTGTAAATGGTTCAGTTGCAGAATCCTGTGGATGTTAAAAACTATTTTCTCTTTGTCCCTCTGGGCAGCAGCTAACCAAATAAATTACTCAATATAATGAGCTGTTACACTCCCCTTAGGAAATCCCAAACCAGAGGCAGGAAGGTGCAGCTCCAATTTTTCTATGGCTTTTTTTTTTTCCTCCTCCATTTTCATTCAACTGTTGCGGAGAATAGGGTTCACCTAGAGGATAGGCTTTTTTTTCTTTAGCACTTGGAAAAAATGAAAACCCTAGCATGAAAATGCAACGAGCTAATCCCTATCTAGACAGGGGGGCTGGCTGTTTTCACACAGAGCCACATGATGCTTCTGAGGATTATGTCGCCGAGAAAAACAACCTCTGCTTTCCCTTCTCCTGCTTACAATATGTGTTGAATATTTGATGTTATTTTCCAAGGTGTACCCGCGGGATCCTATGGGGATCGTCTGTTTATATTGAATTCATATAAGAGGAGGGAGAGGATTGACGGCTAATGGGGACACAGAATAATGTTTTGCTAAGCGTGAAAAATAAATTGACATTGGCGCATCCGGCGGACTTTAAGGACGCGTTGTCAGTGAAAGCACGACGGCGCGGTTCACTCCTGTCTAATTGTGTTATTGTGATATCTTACATCGGATCGGGAGTTAACACAGGAAAACACACAATGCATCCATCTCATTTAGTTTTCAGAGACACTGCATCTCTTGTAACTCGAGAGCCCAAACTTCTGGTTCAGCTCGGCAGCAGAACACACGTTATAATAGACTTCTGTTATTGGGGATATTTTAACAGGAACTCCCTGCACATGGGTTCAATATATTATTCTTTCTCCCCCCTCCCTCCCTCCCTCCCTCCCTCCCTCTCTCCGTTCCTATAAGACACGTTTTTCAGATCCCCGCCACAGCGCCATGGATCAATATCTCCGTATGGCGCCGCGTTTACCCTCCTGCTCATCAATAACACAAAGCCGGTGGCGAGCAGTAATGGACGGCGGGTCACCTATAGCGCCAGGTGCTCTTTGTGGGGGGCGGCCATTCATCTCTTTATGTCCGCGCTGGAGCGGCCCTCTGCGTCCCCACCGGCGCCTGGGATTAGCTGCTCAATCGCTGAGACTGGAATCGAAATGTATTCCGCTTGACTGTCGTCGCCCACCCCCCCCACCCCCCCCCCCCTCCCTATGGTACTGGGGGGAAATTATCTCCCCGTTGTGAGTAGGATAGATAAGTAGAGACAGATACAAAGAGAGGAAATAATACAGGATAGTTTAGCGGCCCCCCTCCCCTCTCCCTGAACGACGAAGGAACCGGGTTCGATCCCCGGCGCCGCCAAACTCCTTAATGACGCGTGGCTGCAGCCGCTGTGTGTCTCTTTGAGTAAACGCGTCGGCTGAACGACGGGCATTAATCCACCGTGGCGCGGCTCCTGGGGGCCCCGCCTCCAGTGCGGGGCTGACTGTCCTGTCCCGTCAGCCCCGGCCATAAGGTCTCTCAAAGCCCCGGAGAAGAAGTGTTCTTCTTCTGCGGCTTCTCTGCCGCGCCTCAGACCGACGTATCGACATCTGGTAGCTGCTCACTTAGCGGCGGTGGGGCCCCCGGTTTCGCTCGGTTTCCTTTCTTGTGGCCGCTCCCGAGGGCCCCCGCCGTCTCCGCGGAGACCGTTCCCGCGGAGACAGAGTTTGATGTCTTTCTGTCGTTTGTTGTTTTGTTAAAAAATGTTCTTCTGCCGACTGCTTGTGATCGTCACCGTCCCGACGAGGCGAGGGCCGCCCCCCGCTTTGGTCGGGGCTCCTAGGAACCGTCTGGAGCATATTAGTCTTGGTTATTGACCCTGTATGGAACCACACTCCTCTCTCCCCCCTCTCCCTCCCCCCCCCCCCTCTCTCTCGCCCTCTCCCGACTCTCTCCTCCCTCTCCCCCCTCTGCCCCCTCTCCCCCTCTCCCCCTCTCCCCCCCCCCCCCCCCCCCCCCCCCCTCTCCCCTCTCTCTCCCTCATCTCTCGCCCTCCCTACGAGGGTTATTTATCTAAAGAGGTTATTTTATGGACTAGACGGTGTGGAAATTGACAGTTATTTTATGATGTTGTATTATTTTCTTTCCCATGGATCTGAACGAGTCGAATCAAAGGAAAGGTACAGTAGGCGAGAGAGATAAGGAAATATGACTGTCATAAGATAACAAGAGCGAGAGAGAGAGCGCGCGCGAGAGAGAGAGAGAGGGGAGGTGACCATGATGCATTGCTCTCTCTCGCCCACACTACATGATGTTATGCACTCAGCGAGATAGCAGATTCCCATCCCACCTCTGAGCTCTGGCACTGGGCGATGACTCAAACTGGTTTTGAGGGGTCGTCAAAAAACATGAACATCAAACCACAAAGATTAAATACTGAAGAGGGCGTTGGAGTCTGCGCATTTGTCTCGCATTGGCATTGTTTTATGGCGTCCTAAATAAAGC
The DNA here is from genome assembly GCF_964030765.1 of Micromesistius poutassou. Classification (NCBI taxonomy): domain Eukaryota; kingdom Metazoa; phylum Chordata; class Actinopteri; order Gadiformes; family Gadidae; genus Micromesistius; species Micromesistius poutassou. The sequence continues at coordinate 192 of NW_028177865.1, read as the reverse complement.
GCGCAGAGTCCCGGCAACGGACTGAACTGAACGAGCGCAGCCCTGAGTCCAACGATCCGAGTCCAGTCCGATAACTCCGGGCCAAGTGTTCGGGGCGGCCGCCACGAGACAATAAATGTGTGTTCGCTCTCGTTGGGCTGCGGTAATTGAGATGCCTTATTGGCTTTGTTTGTGATTATGCAAGGTGTACAC
>NW_028177866.1:37500-39167 GCF_964030765.1 Micromesistius poutassou | reverse complement strand
GGGGGAGGGAGAGAGGGAGGGAGAGAGAGAGGGGAGGGAGAGAGGGAGGGAGGAGAGAGTGAGGGAGACAGGGGGAGGGAGAGAGTGGAGGGAGAGAGAGAGGGGAGGGAGAGAGAGAGGGGAGGGAGAGAGGGAGGAGGGAGAGAGAGAGGGGAGGGAGAGAGGGGAGGGAGACAGGGAGGGAGGGAGAGAGGGGAGGGAGACAGGGGGAGGGAGAGAGGGAGGAAGAGAGAGAGGGCAGGGAGAGAGGGGAGGGAGACAGGGGGAGGGAGAGAGGGAAGGAGGGAGAGAGGGGAGGGAGAGAGGGAGAGAGGAGGGAGGGGAGGGGGAGGGAGAGGGGAGGGAGGGAGGGGGAGAGCGGAGAGGGAGATAGACAGAGGAGGTAGGAGACAGGGGGAGAAGGGGAGAGGGGGGAGGAGTGGGGGGAGGACACATGCATGCGAATGTGTGTGTATACAAGTGTGTGTGTGTGTGTGTGTGTGTGTGTGTGTGTGTGTGTGTGTGTGTGTGTGTTGTGTGCACATGCGTGTGTATGTGTGTGTGTGTGTGTGTGTGTGTGTGTGTGTGTGTGTGTGTGTGTGTGTGCGTGATGTGTTGTGTGTGTGTGTGTGTGTGTGTGTGTGTGTGTGTGGTGTGTGTGTGTGCACATGTGTGCGTATGTGTGTGTGCACATGCGTGCGTCTGAATGCGTTGTTCTGCTGGAGTGAGATCACCTCTTTGAGATAAACAAGGTCTCTGATTGGCTGCAGAGGAAGCTTTGTAATTGATAAACACGTGACCATTACAGATTCTCCGAGGCCCATCTCTGGACGTTCTGCAGATCGGTAGCAGTTCTCATGAACGTGTTTATTGTGTTCTGAAGAACGTCACATCAACGAAACAGAGTCACCAAAGCTGCTTACATTAACACACCCGTCTTTAAAGTACGCACAACTTTTCTCTTTTACTCCCCCCCCCCCCCCCCCCCGCCACTCTCCCTCCTTCGACTCCCCTCCTCCCCCTCTCTGACCGGTTCTCTGTAAATCTACATCTTGGCTGTATCGCTGAGGCCTGATGATTTGGCAGCTCCAAGGAGCACGGAGGCAGGGAGGGACATTGTGAGGAGGGGGTAGACGCCTGGGTGAGGTGCCCCCGTGGGGAGGGGGGGGGGGCGGGGGAGGAGTGGAAACAGAGGTCAGTGGTTCAGCAGCGTCTTAAAATAGTCCAAGCATAATAACTTTATATGCATGAAAAACATGATGTACTGTTTTTGCACTTCTGCCCTCACCCTCCTCCATGGAACTCTCACATTCTCCCCCGTCTCTCTCTCTCTCACTGTGAATTTTTTGGCACCAGAAGGTTTGAACGCTGCCAAGAATGTTGCAGCGTTTTTTTAAGGCTTGCATCCCACTCTACTCTCTACTTCTCTCCTCTCTACTCCTCTCCTCTATTCTCTGCTTCTCTCCTCTCTCTTTCTCTCCTCTCTCCTCCTCTTCTCTTTCTCTGATGTCTGACACCGCAGGAGCCAATCAGCAGCCCACACTGACTAGCTCTTTGTTTGCATCAAGGTGTCCTAATCTACTTACTGTCACTGTTTATGTAAACGAAGCAGTGGCTTTCATTTAATTTAAATTCTATTCAAGTCCATTTGCCTTTAAAGCCTTGTGTTCACAGCACTGAAGGGCTGT
>NW_028177866.1:0-32500 GCF_964030765.1 Micromesistius poutassou | reverse complement strand
TGTGTGCAGTGGCGCCTATAGAAAAGGCGTGTGTGGTGGTGCGCATGCGAGACAATCTCTTCAGTATACGCAGACCTTTGTCCAGAAGGATAAATCTCACATGCGTGCTGTTTGCATTTCTGTATGGGCGTGGGCTGTCCTACTTCTACAAGCTTCTCTTGTGGGTGTGAGCTCATGTACAACACACACAATCTGTGTGAATGATTAAGTGTTGGATTGAGAAACACACCTCGCTCTGCATCGGGGAGGTCTGTGTTCTAGAGTAGAACGACTTTGTGGCTCCAACACAGACGGAACAAAGGAGAAGGACTTTGTCTCTCTCACCTCCTGAGCAGATGCTGGTCTCTCCCTGAGAGTGGCGGTCTCTCTTCTGATTAGTCGTTATTAGAGAGCATGAGGGTTCAAACAGGTTCCTTATCACCCAGCCCGCCTGGCTTGACTCGGTCTGCTTTGACACGAGGCAGCCTTCGTTAGTGTCCACTAGGGGTGTAAATCGGGGTGTAAAAATGACCATTCCATACGATATCGATTTCTTAAGCCAACGATTCGATTATTTTCGATACTTCAGAATTCCCCACGATACGATTCGATTCGATACGATTCGATACTCAATCGTCAAATTTGAATGGTCGGCTGTATAATCGATTAATCGTTACAAATCGATTAATATTTACACCCCTAGCGTCCACATGTGAAGTGTCAGGGCTGATTGTTTCAAACGTGTGTTTCAAGTGTTTCAAGTGTCTCTGGGCCCCACACACACACTAACTACAATGTTAGCTAATGCTAAAAACATGTTTTTCGAATTATGTTTTTTTTCACACACACACACACACACACACACACACACACACACACACACACACACACACACGCGCGCGCACACACACACATGCACACACACACACACACACACACACACACACACACACAGACACACACACACAACAAGCTACGATGCGAGATGATAGGAGACAATGCAGCCTTGCTCTGCAGCGTTGAGTTGACGGCAGAATGCGACCACAGGCTGTCCTAGTTTCCGTCTGTACAGCATCACGTACGTCCTCTGCAGCGCTCACTACTGCTCACTACTGCTCACTACTGCTGAGTGGGTTTGGCACGCTGGCTCATTCCAAACCAGCACCGAGAGGCTAATTTAAACCCAGACACACGAGCAACAACGAGAGAAGAGAGAGAGAGAAAGAAAGAGAGGCAGGGGGGGGACAGGGAGAAAAACAGTACAAAAAAAGAGAGTGAGAGAGAGGGAGGGAGAGAAATTGCAGAGGCATGTTGACTTCACACTGACCTCCTAGTATTTCTGTGTGGTGTACTCACACACGCACACACAAACACACACAAACGCACACACTCTCACACAGACGCACACATTCATCCTTCAAACCAGGAAAGAAAGTTTGCCCTATATAAAGTATGTATACTTTCTATTTTAGTTTCTACGGTAGTAGTAGTGTAGTGTAGTGTTGTATAGTATAAAGTATACAGTATATTGCAGTATAGAATAGTATAATGCTGTTGTGTATATTTTCATAACTTCACACTCTCCTGCCCGTAGGCCTCATGGTGTCAGGTCTGTAGTTTGAACCCTATGTCTGTAGGCCTCATGGTGTCAGGTCTGTAGTTTGAACCCTATGTCTGTAGGCCTCATGGTGTCAGGTCTGTAGTTTGAACCCTATGTCTGCAGGCCTCATGGTGTCAGGTCTGTAGTTTGAACCCTATGTCTGTAGGTCTCATGGTGTCAGGTCTGTAGTTTGAACCCTATGTCTGTAGGTCTCATGGTGTCAGGTCTGTAGTTTGAACCCTGACATATGTCTGCAGGTCTCATGGTGTCAAGTCTGTAGTTTGAACCCTGACATATGTCTGTACATGGTGCCAGGTCTGTAGTTTGAACCCTGTGTCTGTAGGCCTCCTGGGAGCCGGGTCTGTACCTGAACTGAGACCACAGGTTCGCCTCAGACGCTGGACCCTCTACTGGTCCTGGCCCTCACAGCCAGGCAGTCTCTGGATCCCAGGCATCTGCAGAGGACAACAGCGACATGTAGTTATGAGTTATGCTGATACAGGTTACTGAATCAACTAGGTTACTGTAACTGTAAGGATTCTGAGTGCGGGAAGGTTCAACACAATCCTGTATCTAGGTATACTCCGCACCAGAAAGATGTCACAAGCAAACGCCTCAAAGGTCCTAGAGAAAGCATCATCCCGATCCCTTCCTGAAGGGAAGGCATATATTGTTTCACCTTCTTCTGACATATGTACTTATTGTAAGACGACGACAAAGGCCTTTACATTGAGAACCGTCTGGACCGCTCAGGATCACAGCCCCCTGGAGGCCTGGAGGACACACGTACACAGCGTGTACATCATCAGTTGTGTGTACATCAGTTCTGTGTACATCAGTTCTGTGTTCATCAGTCCTGTGTACACCAGTTTTGACCATGGGCGGTGTGTACATCGGGTTGTGTGTACATCAGTTGTGTGTACATCAGTTGTGTTTACATCAGTTGTGTTTACATCAGTTGTGTTTACATCAGTTGTGTGTACATCACTTGTGTGTACATCAGTTGTGTGTACATCAGTTGTTTGTACATGGGCCATGTGAGGCTGCCAGGGCACTGAGCTCAACCCGCTGTAATTAGATTATCGGTGGGCTGGGGGCGGGGGAGGTCTCCTGCTAGCCGCTGGCAGAGAGCTTATTTATAATGAAGGGGAGGAAACGCGGTCTCCACGCTGCTGGCATGACATCCCTGAACCAAAACAACCCACCGTGGCACCACCCCCATGTTCCATGTTCTCTATCACAGCTTTAGAATAAACCCAAAACAAGAGCCGAGATCTGAGGCTGAGCTGCTCTGTGACGCCCACGCCCCGTTACACAACGCTGCATACAGTTACACAACTCTACACAACTGAATCAACACAACTCAGAGCGGTTACATTACACAACGCTGCAACAGTTACACAACTCCACAGAACTCAAAGCATTTACATCACACAACGCTGCATACAGTTACACAGCTCTACACAACTGAATCTACACAACTCAGAGCGGTTACATCACACAATGCTGCATAAGGTTACACAACTCCACAGAACTAGAATCTACACAACCCTGAACTGAATCCACACCGCTACAAGATACTGTGCTATGGTACACAGCGTTATGCTACAAGATTCTACGTTACGCTACGGTACGCTACGGTACACAGCGTTATGCTACAAGATGCTACGGTACACGGCTATGTGTTAAGTGGCCCTCTCTGAACCGGGTGTCCACGTCTAGGGCTGGGAAAAATAATTGATTCTTCGATGCATCGCGATTCTCTCTAGAACGATTCAGTCTTGATGCAGATAAGTTAATAATCAGATTTTTTTTAATTAAATTTGTTCGCCTGCTGCAACATTCTGTTTGCCTGCTGCAGAGCGCTACAGAAAACTCTCCTTTCTGCCTGCGGGTTCTCTGCGCAGAAAACCGACTTTATCTAATATAAAATATTAGACAAGGTAATTAATCTGATGATTGTTTTTAATGATCATCACAAAAGTAGGAAGTGATTAGCAAACTCAGATGTATATATATACAGTATATTTTTGAAAATCACGCATGGAAATGTTACAAAAAAAAATTGTTGCATGGAGATGCATCTAGAGTCATTTTAGAATCGAGTCGTTGACCTCAGAATCTGAATCAAATCGAATCGTGAGGTGCCAAGAGATTCCCACCCCTATTCACGCCTGCTCCTTCACAAGGACATGTACACTATGACCAGTGTGATGGAGGACATGTACACTATGACCAGTGTGAGGACATGTACACTATGACCAGTGTGATGGAGGACATGTACACTATGACCAGTGTGATGGAGGACATGTACACTATGACCAGTGTGATGGAGGACATGTACACTATGACCAGTGTGGCTGACATGTACACTATGACCAGTGTGAGCTGCTGGGATCTCATTACGCCACCACCACTAACAACATCAAACAAAGCCCGGAGCCAAGGCAGGGGCTCTGAGAACCTCCAGGGACGTCCACGTTACTGTACGTCCAAGACAAGAACAGACAAGACCTCTGCTCCACGCTAAAGTCCCGCTCTGTCTCAAAAACCCATAAAAATTATTGAAAGCCTGGTGTTTTTCTCCCTGACCCCCCCGGACCAGGCCCCGCTCTGTCCAGATGTGTCCGATAAAGGGGGCTATTATGCCCGGGCTATGCCGTTGTCCGACACTGGGACAGCTGTGAGTGAGACAACCCCCCCCCCCCCCTGCCTCCCTCCCGTCATAAACAGACGCTGTGCCAGCCTCTCCAGACCTCTGAGGCCCCAGCATGACACTAACGCCCAGGGGTGGGGGGGGTGGGGGGAGACCGGCGCCAGCCCCGAGGATGACTCCACGGACCTGTGTCTGGGAAGGGCACCGAGACGCTCCCACTGAGGTGGAGCTACACCTCGTTAAGGGTGACGTGTTATACTACCAGTTGTGAGTGTGATTATCCGTTACAAGCCGCTTTGAAAATCGGCCTCCTCATGTGCTTGATAGATCGGTCTACCAGCCTACCCAGTGGACTGCAACAAACGTTGCTCATCTCTCCAGCACACATCTAGGTTGACATGCACATTGCAGATTTTCAAAACGGCTTGTAACGGCTAATCACACTCACACCTGGTGGTATAATACGTCCACCTTTAAGGAACTTTAAGGGTTAATTAAGGGTTACTGGAGCGTCTTACTCAAGGACGCCGACAGGTTTGGGCAGCGAACCCAGTACCTTCAGACTGAGCCCTAACCACCACGCTGCCGGCTGTATATATATGGTATCTGACGTGATGAGGACGTGAACCCTGAGGAGCACGGTTCAAAACCAGGCCAGACTTAATCGACATTCCTGTGCCGATGACCTCAGGTTGTGGCGAGAGAACTCTCTGCGTTATGCAACCGGGCCGCCGTGACATTCCTGCAGGGCTGCCTCCATGGGGGGGGGGGGGGGGGGCATGTGGGCCGGAGAACATCGCTCTGCTCTCTCACTCTGCTCTGCTCTCTGCTCTCTCACTCTCCGCTCTGCCCTCTCACACCAGGGGAACATTCGGGATCTGAGCGCGCTCCACTTTGGTTGAGTAGCTGCAAGGTCAAAGGCATAAAAACTCAAACACACTAATCATCACCGCCGTGATACATCCTCTCAAGTGTTTGCGTGCGTTTAGGCTTATGTCATATTTTATGTGGAATTATCCGCCATGACTTGACATGACTGTTATTAGCGTCGTGTTTTGCCTGAGATAACCTGGCCCCAGGAAAAGTGTGTTGAAATCACACAGCAACGCACATGAAGGACACTCACCCCCTCCCAGGAGAGTGCGCTACCCTGCGTGTGTGTGTGTGTGTGTGTATCAGTGTGTGTGTGTGTGTGTGTGTATAAGTGTGTGTGAGCCCAGCATTCAGAGCCCAGAGTTCAGAGTGTTCAGAGCTCAGAGTTCAGAGTGTCCAGAGCGTTCATAGAGTATTCAGAGTGTTCAGAGTGTTCAGAGTGCAGGACGCCCCCCCCCCCCGCTCGCTCGCTGCTTCCCGCCGTCTCCAGGGTCATTTCATTTGTGTTCCGTTTTCCTCACGGCGGTAATTGGCCCATAAAACCCGGAGGTCTTTGATCTGCAGAGTCCCACGTCTGGCGCGGCCAGCGCCGGCTGATCCAAGTCATTTTATGCTTTTGAACGTTTGCTTATTAATATGAGGCTGAGATTATAGCGGGGCCGCTGTGCGGTCCGCTGCGTGGCAGTGAACCCTGACCCCGTCATGGGTGCTAATCACTGAGTTATCCCAACATCACCGGGGTGCAGCTGGGACACAAAGGGAATACTGAGGCAACACGCACGCACGCACGCACACACGCACGCACACAAACACACACACACGTAAGGTGTGTGTGTGTGTCTTGGGACTCTAACTTGGCTTCAGGGCGATACAAATTTAATTAAATTGAACTTGACACACATACATGGGGGAGGGGGGAGGAGGTGGGATCTGCTCCTATGTCAACGCGGGACACCGGAGGGGACACAGGCGAGGACACTCTGTCCCCAGACAGCGTGACTCGAGGCTGGGAGACGCAGCCTCCCTTATCTCCCTGAACAATCCGAGTGTAAAGTTACTGTATAGGTAAAGTTAAGGTGACACTCAGGTGCTTAAGGTAAAGCCGGTGGGAACCAGAGGAACGTTCTGTGATTTAATCACTCATCTCAGTCCTCCTCCGCGGAGCCCGGAGCCCAAACACAACCGGCAAGACTAGACACAAATGTAAACGCTAAATATAATACACAATAAAAACACAACCGGGGCAGCAGACTCGCTCGCGGCTAGCCCTGTTAGCCGCAGAGGTCCAGAGCCCCTCACACCCGTAACCTAGGTTACCGCCCCACAAGGCTGCCAGCTGGGAGCAGGTCTCCCCCCCCTCCTTCCTTCTCCCCCCCCCCCAGCACCAACAGATCCATCAGCACCTCTGGAACGCACTGAAGATAATCCACTGAATGTAATAAAGGATGTTCGCTCGTGTTTATGTGTGTGCGTGTGTTTACTTGTGTGCACGGGCGCCTGCATACGGATGCGTGTATGTGTGTGTGTGTGTGTGTGTGTGTGTGCATGGGGTGTGCATGTGTGTGTAAGCACGGGTGCGTGCATGTGTGTGTGTGTGTGCATGGGGCGCACAAGCGCACAGGTTTGCGTGTGTGTGTATTAATACCCTCTCTGACCTGTGTCTGTTTACCAGGGCTAATCACATTGTACGGGCCACGTAATTACCAGGATGATGAACTGAATCCCCAGGGTTATCAGCATTAATTGCCAGGACGGATGCGATGCAGAAGCGGAGGAACACCGCCGATTAGCGGCGGTTTAAACGGTGGCCGTGGTAACCAGGGGTGTATATATTAATAGATTCATATTTACGAAAGAGTATCAATTGTTAAATTATAATTATTTTTTTTATCAGTGAATAGGCTAATTGCCGTACTAGCCCTGCACAGTAAGCACTAAAGTGTGTATAGGATACTGTTTCTGTATTCTCAATAAAAGGCAAAGGATACATTTTTTTGTTGATATAGTTGATAGATATTATATTAATAGATACAATGTAAAAAAATATTGAGTAAAATAATCAGTATTGATTCGATTCATCATCAAATCGAATCGAATCGCATCGTGTGGAATTCGGAAGTATCGAAAATAATTGAATCGTTGGCTTAAGAAATCAAAATCGTATCGAATCGTCATGAAGGCTCCGATTTACACCCCTAGTGGACGCCAGCGGGCGAGGTCAGACGGCGTCATGAAGGAGAGACGGTTTAATCCGCGGGCGGAGCGACGGCGGTTGTGTCTTTATGGGAGCTGCGTTAGATGTTGTATGACTGATTCAACTGACGATTCGACCGGAACAAACAGCCTTCTGGACATTGGAGCCATTAAATACGTTTCCTGTAACGCCGAACGCCAGGGATGTGTGGCCGCAGAGTGGGAAGCCACCCGATCAGACTTCTCCTTTTCTCTTTGCTTCTTTTTTTACAAGCGTTCTGTTTTTCTTTTTTTTAATCAGTCTTTCTTTTTTGAATACACGCACTGAATTATGCACCCCCACGCACACACTCTCCCCCCCTCTCTCCTTCCGTCTCCTTCTACCTCCCCCTCCCTCCCTCCCTCTCCCTCCCTCTCGCTCTCTCTCCCTCTACCTTCATCCCTCCCTCCCTCCCTCTGTACTAATCTGACCGATCCAGGCCCATCCAACCAGCAGCATCAGGCCCCTGAACATCTCAATGAGCGCACCCGTCACACCATGTGACAGCGGCCGTTTACCAATCGCCTCCCGGCTCAGCGGCGCCCGTTCCGCGACCACTCGCGTCCCCCCCTCACACCTCCGCTCCCCGGTGACAGCCACGAGAACGCCCTGTGATGACGGATGGGTGAACCCGAGGACACGACGGACACGCCGTCACAGACCTCTCATCAGGCCCGTCACCTGCGGCGCAGCGGACACGTCCGCGCCAGGTGAAGGCTCCGCTCAAACGGCTTAATGTCATCCAATCCGCTCTTTATCGCTGGGCGGGCTGGGTGGCATCGATTCACCCCCCCCCGCCTCCAACACCCCCCCCCCCCCCTCCTCCTCCTCCTCTACCCCCTGTGTGAGCCCCCACTCGGTCTGTAGGGACAGACGCCTATAGGGAGTTGAGCTGGTACATTAACTGATAATGGATCGTGTGTGTGTGTGTGTGTGTGTGTGTGTGTGCGCTACTCTAGAGCTGCTCTCAGGCAGCCTGTGACATTATACGTCCCCATGTTTGACAAAGCGCTGTCCTGAAAGGTGAGAAGCCATATCTGTCCCTGACTCCTCCCTATTAAGCACTGTGTGTGTGTGTGTGTGTGTGTGTGTGTGTGTGTGTGTGTGTGTGTGCTTGGGTGTGTGTGTGTGTGTGTGTGTGTGTGTGTGTGTGTGTGCTTGGGTGTGTGTGTGTGTGTGTGTGCGCGCGCTTGGGTGTGTGTGTGTGTGTGTGTGTGTCTCTTTGTGTCTGTGTATGTATGTGTGGGATGATGTATGTGTGCATGTGCATGTGTATGTGTATGTATGTCTGTGTGTCTGTGTGCCAATCTGTACCAGTATGCGAGTATGCAATGTTCACATCGCATACTGCGAGACATAGCTCTTGCGTGTTATTTTAACACATACAAATGGACCTATGTCAAGTCCCGAGTCTATGTGTCAGAAACACCTATAGATATCAAGCTGTCAAATACAAAACACATGCTGCGTGCCAAACAATATCCACTTCTCTGTCTGCGCACACACACACACACACACACACACACACACACACACACACACACACACAGACTCTGTCTCACTCCCTCTCACTCCCTTCAGTTTGTCCGTTACTGCGAACACATGTGTGTTCATGTGTGTTCCTGGTGAGTGTGCGTTGTGATTTGCTGAGGAGGGACATACCCCCAACACACCCTCTTCCGTCATTGGTGTTCTGAGGCTCATGGCTCTGCTTCCTGGCTTCACCGACTCAACAATTAGGGGGTTTGAGATCTCGCTTTAATGTGCCTTTGTGTCCACACACACACACACACACACACACACAGGAGCAGCTCGGAGAAACACGCACACACACACACACACACACACACACACATAATTAACTCCAGAGTGGCTATGCTAAGTCACTGACAAGGTTGGATGTCGTATTCAGAGCTGCCGTAAGCATGTCAAAACACATACCTTACCCCCCAAAACACATCCCTGACACTCCAGAAACACACACACACACACACACACACACGCACATACACACCAAAACAAATGGCAGTTAGAATTGGAAATGGGGGGTTTCCTTCCTGCAGAATACAAGGATATCTTACTAAGCCACCGCCCAGAGATTACTGTATGGGAGGTTACTGTATGTTACTGTATGGGAGGTTACTGTATGTTGCTGTAGGTTACTGTATGGGAGGTTACTGTATGTTACTGTATGGGAGATTACTGTATGTTACTGTATGAGAGGTTACTGTATGTTACTGTAGGCTACTGTATGAGAGGTTACTATATGTGACTTTATGAGAGGTTACTGTATGTTACTGTATGTTACTGTATGAGAGGTTACTGTATGTTACTGTAGGTTACTGTATGTTACTGTAGGTTACTCTATGTGTATTCTACTGTATGAGAGGTTACTGTATGTTACTGTAGGTTACTGTATGGGAGGTTACTGTATGTTACTGTAGGTTACTGTATGTGTATTCTACTGTATGAGAGGTTACTGTATGTTACTGTAGGTTACTGTATGTGTATTCTACTGTATGATAGGTTACTGTATGTTACTGTATGAGAGGTTACTGTATGTTAGTGTAGGTTACTGTGTGTATTCTACTGTATGAGAGGTTAGTGTATGTTAGTGTAGGTTACTGTGTGTATTCTACTGTATGAGAGGTTACTGTATGTTACTGTAGGTTACTGTATGTGTATTCTACTGTATGAGAGGTTACTGTATGTTACTGTATGAGAGGTTAGTGTATGTTAGTGTAGGTTACTGTGTGTATTCTACTGTATGAGAGGTTAGTGTATGTTAGTGTAGGTTACTGTATGGGAGGTTACTGTATGTTACTGTATGTTACTGTATGGAAGGTTACTGTATGTTACTGCATGTGACTGTATGTTACTGTATGAGAGGTTACTGTATGTTACTGTAGGTTACTGTATGTGAGGTTATTGTATGTTAACTGTATGTAACTGTATGATAGGTTACTGTATGTGACTGTAATAGAGACTACTGTATGTTACTGTATGAGTCCTTTTTTACGTATTCATTAAAAGAACGTTAATTCAAGATTCTTAATTAGTTTATTGTTAAAGAAAAAAAAAAACGTGTCCGTTTGCTGATTGGATAAACCAACAAGCTGCTGCTGAACATGTTGATGCTGAGCTCATCAACAGAACCTCCAGGGACAGGAGCCTGGAGCTGTACCCCTCCCCTCCGGTCCATCATGGTCCATCACAGTCCCACCGCACAGCCGGCCACGAGTAACGGGCCAGGACCGCACATCCATCTGATGCAAGGTCAAAGGTTAAGGCCGTAATACACTAAGCGGAATTCCCGGCTCAACCTGCCAGGTAATGACAGCCTTTCCGGCTGACCGCCGCAGAAGTTGTGTTCCCTGAGGGTCAGGCTGAAGGGGGGGGGGGAACAAACACTTAAGGATAGGGAGGGAGACAGAGGGAGGGAGGGGGAGGGAGGGGGGGAGAGAGACAGGGAACGAGAGAGAGATGGAACGGGAGAGAGAGAGAGAAAGAGACAGAGAGAGCGGGAGGGAGGGGGAGGGAGGGGGAGAGAGAGAGAGAGGGAAAGAGAGAGAGAGAAAGAGACTGAGAGAGAGAGAGGGAGAGAGAATGAAAAGGGAGGGAGGAGAAGAGAGAGGAAGAGAGACAGAGAGGAAGAAGGAACAAGAGAGAGAGAGAAAGAGGGAATGAGAGAGAGAGAGAAAGGAAGAGGGGGAGAGAGAGGGAGGAAGAGAAAGAGAAAGAAATAGAGAGGAAGAGAGAGAGCAGAAAAAAAAACCGTGACAGACATCATGAAGAGTCGAGGGCGAACGCGAGAGCGCATTAACCAACTGACGGGTGAATCAGAGATCAGAACCAGCCGACCACACGGTTCCCCCGCCAGAGGGGGGATTATTAACCAACCCCCAGCCTCCGTCTCAGGGCTCAGGACCGGCGTGAACCGTGTTATTGTTAACTATCATGTTCTCCGACGGTTCCTCAGAGACCGGCCGCGCAACCAAGGAAACATCAAGTATGCAACGTGTCGATCACAAGGATAGCATTACCTCCAAAGTGGACAAATTGTATGGTTTCCTCTGCCAAGTGAAACTTTTATGAATGATAGAATAATAAAAGCTAAAGAGGCTCTGATTGTCAGGTGAACGCAGACGCCAAGGTCCTGGGGCCGATGCCGAAGACGTCCCAGTTGGAGACGCATTCTTTGCCGTGAGGAGCCCCGTCTCTGCACCTCCGCCCTCCGCCCGATAACCCTGTGGTCTCCTCCCTCTGCACCACCTCTCAATAATGACACGCGGCCAATCATCCTCAAAAATAATAACGGCTTTTCACAATAAGAGTAGAAGAATGAAAGAGAAGGCGATGGAGGAAGACCGTTACAGAAAGAGGAGGAGGAGGAGGAGGAGGAGGAGACGAGCAGACGAAACACTAGTGAGGGGAGGAGGAGGGACAGGGAAGAGGAGACGAGGACAGGGCACAGGAGGAAGGGAGGAAGGAGGAAGGGAGGTAGGAAGAGAGACAACAGAGAGGGAGGAGGGAGGGCCGCAGTGGGCCCATAGGAAGGACAAATGAGGGGGAAGGAAAAAACACGGTCAGTGTGAAAGGATGTGCGTGTGTGTGTGCGCACGTGCGTGCGTGCGTGCGTGTGTCTCTCCCCCTGGGGGGTTGCATGTGTGCAGGGCTGCTGACTCACTGATCAAACAGATAAGGCAGCATGTTGGAGACATGCTTTGCGGGGGCTCTATTCCGCACCATTAGCTCCCCATGCATGCTGTGTGTGTGTGCGCGCGTGTGTGTGTGTGTGTGTGTGTGAGAGAGAGAGCGAGCGAGTAAGTGAGCATGTCTGTGATGAGAGGAGGTTATTTCTGGTCACAGCGTGTTTAAGGACGAGGCCAGAGTAATTCTCTGCCGTTTTTCTGTCAGCAGTGTGTGGTTTTCCACCGGCCTGTGGAGTGTGAGGCAGACCGTGTACGGTACTGTCGGCATGGACATAAACCACAGCACCGAGAAGACCGGACCCGCTCGGTGTTGAGTATCCATCCATCCATCCTTTCATTCATGCAGTTCATTCATCCATCCCTCCGTCATCCACACATCAGGGAGCCCGCCTGGAGCCTAATGGACGCGCGGTGTTTGTTTACAGTCGCTCATTGATTTAAACCTAATGAGTCCTCTTCGACACCGGCTCCATAATCTCCTCCTCACGGTCAAGGTGCACGGCCAGAAGAACACACGTGTGGTCGGGGGGCGGAGCCCACACAGACGCCGGAGAACCGGAGCCTCTCCCGGCACCGCGACCAGAGCAACAGACGAACGAGGGCTGGAGAGGCATGTCATCTATCCTGTAATCCCACTGGGATTAATGGTCAACGGACTGCGTTCGTTTTAGCGCTTTTCTAACCAGTGGCCGTTCTACGCTTGACAACATCGCCTCACGTTCACCCGTTCACGCACACATCCACGCGCCGGCGGCGGCGGCGACCACACAAGGCGACAGCCGGCTCGTCGGGAGCAGTCAGGGTGAGCTGTCTTGGCTCAGGGACACCTCGACACACACGCTAGGAGGAGCCCGGGGATCGAACTAGCGACCTTCCGGTTAACCAGCCCACCCCGCTCTACCTCCAGAGCCACATTGCCGCCCATATGGCTGGGACACATTCAAACTCAAAGCCAGCGTTCCCATAGGTGCCCTCTCTCCCACAGCACCCAGTGACATTTACAAGCTGGCTGCCGGGACAATGAGCAGGTGGCTCCGTGAGCGGCTCGTTAGATTGGCAGGACCCTAACCTCTGGCTCGTTAGCGAGCGGGTCGCATGGACCCCCGGCTATGATGTCATCAGAAGGGGGCCCCGGGGTCGCTGGAACCCGCACACGCAGAGCAGAGCAGAGCAGAGCAGAGCAGAGCAGCGACGCGCTGACAAGTTTGAAAGGAAAATATGGAATGGGAGCGGGGAATAGTGTTTCGGGTGTATTCGTCCCGGATGAATGCAGACGCAGATTGCGGCTTTAAATGAGGAGAGGTGAACTCCTTCAGACTGGAGAGCGTGCAGGTTGTAAAT
This sequence comes from Micromesistius poutassou, assembly GCF_964030765.1. Lineage (NCBI taxonomy): Eukaryota > Metazoa > Chordata > Actinopteri > Gadiformes > Gadidae > Micromesistius > Micromesistius poutassou. The sequence continues at coordinate 19,106 of NW_028177866.1, read as the reverse complement.
CGTGCGCAACGCGCATAAACACGTCCACACGGGGTACACAGTTAAGATAAGCCACGCCTTCTCCTCAACCCCACCCTCTGGCTCAATGTCTCGTTGTATCCTAAATACACAAACACACCGATCAATACACACACAAACAAGCCACCACACATGCCTGACTGTGAACATCTGTCCAAAATCAATGTGGAAGGAAAACTAATGAAAAACACTGCAGCAGTGCAACCAGCGCTGATCATCGCCATGCCGCCAGATATTCTGCAGTGGTATTGATTTAAGGGGTATTAAGGAAAGTCATTTTTGGAAAAGTTCAGTTTCAGTTCACCCAGCTCCCGAGCGGAAATGGATCGTATCGGAGCCCAAATGTCCACCGTTAGAGCGGCTCAGAAGAGGATCAATTACTGCTCACAGAGAGAGTGTGTGCAGCCGGCGGAACAGAGTTCTCCTCCGGAGAGCGGCCCGCTCCTGACAGCTGACGGCTGGAGGCTCCGAGGGAGTTTCTCTGAGGTGAGGCCGAGCGGAGAGACAGGGCCGTACATTATGGAGCCGTTTGTTTCTTTAGCTCGCTGTGTACTGTGTGATTTGGCCCCGGCGTGCGGCAGTTAGTTTCAGAGGGGTGGGAGCCCGGGCTGGCAGGGCGTGGCCGAGGGGGAGGAGGAGACGGAGGGTCTCCGTTGGCAAGCCGTCTATAGGATTGCAACAGGATGTGTGTCGGGCCACCACCTCATGGGTTCTGCTCTCTCTGTTCGTTCTCTGATCTCACCAATCAACGTTAAGGAAGCAAGTAGACCCACTGACACACTGTATGTAATACTATTAAACACTGTATGTAATACTACTACACTGTATGTAATACTATTACACACTGTATGTAATACAATTACACACTGTATGTAATACAATTACACACTGTATGTAATACCATTACACACTGTATGTTATACTATTACAGACTGTATGTTATACCATTACACAACGTATGTAATACTATAACACACTGTATGTTATACTATTACACACCGTATGTTATACTATTACACACCATATGTTATACTGTAACACACTGTCTGCAAGGATGCAGAGGTTCTCTGTAACAAATACATAACTACATTAACATTGAGGGAATTTAGCAGACGCTTTTATCCAAAGCGACTTGCAATAAGTCCATTTGTCAGAAGAAAGAGAAACAACAATGTAGCGCTACAGTCGGTACAGTAAGTAAGCAAAGCCCCGATCCTGTTGTTCTCAGCATCATGAGGTACCCTGACGGAGGCCGCAATTGAAGACTGAGCTATGATTGGTCCACTCTCCCACGGGTCAAAGCAGCGTTCAGCTGTGAAACGACAGAGCCCCCCCAGCGCCGCCCCCCCTGTCCTGTCAGCGCTGGTTGACCCAACGCCTGACGGCGAGCGCTCCGCACCGCAGCCAGGGCAACGTCCCCCATTAATGTTGACCAGGGCCGGGAATAGAATCCACGACCCCCAGAATAAACATCTAATGGGAGCGTGTGACATCCATAAATACACTTCAGACGGCCGCAGGGAAGTGGGGCCGCGGGCCCGCACCAAATAGAGGCTCGCTTGTGTGTGATGGACTTAATCAAGTGAGCAAACACACACACACACACACACAGTAAAGTGCACAGGACGTGTGGCGAGGGGGGAGAGGGGGGGAGATGGGGGGGAGACGGGGGGAGGAATGTGTACCCTCAACCCACTAATGCATCCAATCTCCTGGTGGGAGAACACCTGACAAGAGGTGTTGGAGAGGGGGGAGAGGGGGGAGAGAGATGTCCTGAGCGCTCAGTCTCGTTCCATCATGCCGCGGAGGGGCGGGCTGAGTGAGACCACACAGCACACACTCTCTCCTCCCTCCCAGGTCTGTTTGCCAGGAAACCATGTCCTCTGGACCTGCGGCGAAGGGGCCCGTCCGCCCCCCCCCCCCCCGGCGGCCCAAATCACTTACCCGCAGCCGGGGCCCCTCCCCGTCGGCACGGGGGGGTGGGACAGTGAGCTAGGTGGCTAATGCTTGGATAAAGACATGGCGATTAGGGAGCGTGCAGCAGGAGAATCTGTAAACAGCACAGTGTTCAGAGGAGGAGGAGGAGGAGACCTGTAATACAGACTGTAATCTCTTTGTCTCTCTCTCTCTCTCTCTCTCTCTCTGTCTCTCTCTCTCTCTCTATATATATATATATATATATATATATATATATACTAGTGGTGGGCCGTTATCGGCGTTAACGTGCTGCGTTAACGCAAGACTCTTATCGGGCGATAAAAAAAATATCGCCGTTAATCTATTCTCAAAGTTGAACTAACCAGAAGCTGAGTGTTTAATAAAATATACTGTCCATAATCACGCCATATGCTGGAGACAATGTAGCAATGATAATAGAAACAACTTGGGTGAGCGATGATGATGTTTTGGGTTGATCGTGACATCAGAGCGTCAAAATAATTGGTGTTGTTGTAATAATCCAAATCTTCCTCCGAGCTGCCCGCCTTGGTACGGCGGTAGGCAGACGCATACCAGCCGTCTGCCGCCAACGCCGCCCCTGAGTTTGTGATGCATTTTGGAAACAGGAGATGAGCCCCTGGTCTAATGCGCCACCTGGCTTGAGAAACCCGTTCTCAAAGACTTACTTTTAGTCATTACTTAGGTAGCACACACATATTATGAATGCCTTTAGCAGAATTCAAATGAGCCATTTTAATCTAGATTAATCTAGATTAATTCTAAGATTAATCTAGATTAATTCTAAGATTAATCTAGATTAATCTAGATTAAAAAAATTAATCTATGCCAACCACTAATATATACTATTATAATGATGTGCATACAGGTATGTGTGTGTGTGTGTCTGTGTGCGTGTGTGTGTGCGCGTGTGTCTTTGCTGTTATTGAAGGCACGTGTGGTACCAATGAATGCTGGATATGCTTATTTATAACTCTTGTGCGTGTGCCAGTAATTTGGTGGCTTGGCCCGCGTAGTAATTACTGCACGGCCTTCACAGGCTAGTGTGTGTTCTGCAACAGCATGACAGAAGCGCCCGGAATGGGGTGGGTGGGTGTGTGTGTGTGTGTGTGTGTGTGTGTGTGTGTGTGTGTGTGTGTGTGTGTGTGTGTGTGTGTGTGTGTGCGTGTGTGTGTGTATTTATGTGCATCGAACAGGGCTAATATCCTGTTTATTCATTTGCATTGTGTCAAGACAGCGCCGTTAACTTGAGACGGAGCTGGCCTTGTTTCCTTGTGTTTACACGGAACGTCACACAGAACGGACAGCAGTGAATCATTTATCTACTCCTCGCGCACCGCCGTGGCAGCTGAAGACCTGCTGACTGATAGCTCCAGGGCCAGGTAGCTAGCGACGCTTGGGTCACTCCCAGCCGAGCTAGCTCCACTCTTAGCACGAGACTACGTAGCTTGCCAGGAGGCTTGGAGCCAGACGGATGAGGCCACATGTCTTTGGCTCTGGTCGTGTCCTCTAATGAACTGTTGTGTTTATTCAATAGCATTATATAGGTCATCTGCTGGGGGACGGGAAGGGGGCGGGCTCAGTCCTGCCGACATAGACACTGAAGCCACACCCCCTTTTGAGAGGCCGGCCAATGGAGTGTCTCGGTCAGGACGGCTGTATAACATCTCTGCTGAAGGAGAAACCGGGTAGGAACGTTTGACATGAGTGCCTTCAGGGGCAGAGTTTAAAATAATGTTTAACTCCACAAAGGGGATGTGTGTGTGTGTGTGTGTGTGTGTGTGTGTGTGTGTGTGTGTGTGTGTGAGAGAAAGACAGAGAGAGTAAGAGTATGTGTTTGTCTGTGTGTGTGTGTGTGTGTGTGTGTGTGTGTGTGTGTGTGTGAGAGAGTGTGGGAGAGTGTCTGTGTGTGTGTGTGTGTAAGAGTGTGTGTGCGTGTGTATCGGCTGCAACCTATTTCTCTAAAAATAGGTAGAATCTATTAAACCAAATTGTTCCCTGTCTCCATGGAGACGGGGAAGCTCAGTTTGGTCCTATAGCAGCAATATTAACAAGATAGTTTTGTCTAATTACAAATACAGAAACAGTTTGGTCTGATTACAGTTACTGTTATTACAGTAACAACACAAAACACTACATTTAACAGATAATGTTTCCTCCTGAACCCGAATCAAACCACAACATAGCTCTATCTGCCGACAGACCAAACCCAAACGATAGCGGGAAGTGCATGCATTTGGGGAAATGAGAACCATTTTTGGAAATAAATGTGAAAATGAGAAGCTTGGCAACATAGCTTCCTCTGCTCCTTCTCTCCAGTCAATCACCTGAAAGGAAGATCCGATGGCGTGCCTGTGGTGTTGAACGGAAAATAATTGCCGTGACACAGAGAGTCACTATGCAAAGTGGAGGAGCCTACTTTAGAATTCGTAATTCATGCATTCCTATAAACTCTGGATCAACACCCAGCTGAATGTCAGCGACGACAGCGCTTCACCCTTAATTTGGGGTCCCCTGTCAATCAAACAATTCAGGGAGGGCTTGGATAGGCTGGCTCGGAACGCCTCCACCGTGGCCCACATAGCAGCCCTCTTACAGTCGGCAGGAAATATATGCTGGGCACTGGGGGTTCAGAGCCCAGCATACATGGGGCCCTGAACCCCCGGAAAGTAGGCCATCTCTTAATGATCAGGCGCTGTGAGGGAGACAGTGACAGAGACAGTGGATAGGAAGAGGAGCGACACGAGAGAGAAACCAGACACTGCTGATCTTTAGTGTTTTACAAGGGAGCCGGGATCGCTCCACACTGCATTATTGACCGGCTCTCTCCCGGAAGAACTCGCACTCTGCGACTATTGTCTAGGAGAACTCTATGGTGTGAGTGTGAGTGTGAGTGTGTGTGAGTGTGTGTGCGCTGCCTGTAGGCGGATCAATTATCAAAAAGTGTTTTCCAGAATAACAATGTGGAAACTATGCACTGCCCTTTACCCACCGCCCACTCAGAGACTTTGATTAAATTGTGTCTGTGTGTATGTGTACGTGTACGTGTATGTGTGTACGTGTGTGCGTGTTTGGAGTGTGTATGTATGTGTGTGTGTGTGTCTCTGTGTGTGTGTGTGTGTGTGTGTGTGTGTGTGTCTGTTTGTGTTTGCGTGTGTATACAGTATATATAGTTAGGGGGAAAATCGGTGTCTGTGTGTATCCCACCAGCGTGCGTGATAAGGCCAGAGAAAGTGCACGTGGCTGACCACAGACTGCAGCCGCTCGCTATTTATCAAGTCCAAGGACGCTCTACACTGAAGTGCAACATTCACAGGATACACATGAAGACAGACACACACACACACAAACACACTCATGTAAGTAAGCACGCACACTCATCACCGCAACCCTACAAATACAGATGCACGCACGCACACACAACCACAGACATTCACACACTCGTCTACAGAAACACGTTCACACACAAAACCACACACACTCTCTTTAAAACCAGCAGCGCTCCAGAGCCTCTACACCATCAGCTGTTGAATGCCTTCGTGTTCTCTGACACCACATGAACCTCATCCCGCAACACCACCGTCCAGGAGGCCTGGGGAGGACCAGCCCGGCTCTGCTGTGAACCCAACCACCCTGGAGCCGTCTCCCTGGCTCCTGAACCCATCCCCCTGGAGCCGTCTCCCTGGCTCCTGAACCCATCCCCCTGGAGCCGTCTCCCTGGCTCCTGAACCCATCCCCCTGGCTCCACAACCAGTCCAGGCTCCACAACCGGTCCAGGCTCCACAACCAGTCCAGGCTCCACAACCGGTCCAGGCTCCACAACCAGTCCAGGCTCCACAACCGGTCCAGGCTCCACAACCAGTCCAGGCTCCACAACCGGTCCAGGCTCCACAACCAGTCCAGGCTCCACAACCGGTCCTGGCTCCACAACCGGTCCAGGCTCCACAACCGGTCCTGGCTCCACAACCGGCCCCCGGTCCTGGCTCCCCATCCGGTGCCGGTCCTGCACCAGGGCTGTCATGATGGTGGACTCGATTAGCGCGGGCTCATCCAGGAGACCTCAAGCAGACCACTGATAGGGGAGCAGAAGGAGCAGCAGAGGAAGGTGGTGCTGGTGGTGGAGGTGGAGCACATGTGCAGTGCTCCACCAGAACACAGTGATGGGGTTCCAGGGCAGAGTCTCCCGCCTACTGTCCACCTCCACACAGGGGATCTTGTTAATAAATCCAGCAGACCGTGGCTGGCCCTGCTGCTCCTTAACGGAAGAGAGTCCCCGAAGCTCTGATTGGTCCAGGCATGGTACATCGTTGGTATGCAGACAGGGTCTGCAGAGCGAAGCCGAACAGGGCCTCGTGGGACGGGGACGGTCTCATGAGGCTAGGGTCGGTTCACGTTCAACAGTAGAATCTAGAAGCGGGTTTAAGGAACGCTTTGTCAGTTGAGACACAGGCCGCCGCACACTCCGAGAAAACTGAACTTAAAGTCCATGAAATCCGAACAAGCTCCTTCTTCAGGACAGACAGGGGGGGGGCGGGCCTCGATTGGGAGTTAGGGAGAGCCAGCGCAACACGGCGATCAAACGGCCCAAAAACAGCTAGATTGGCTCATTAGAGCTTTTCTGAGGCATCATTAAATTGCAATTAGTGAGCTGATGTGCATTTGATGGCTCAGCTCCTCCCCGGGCCCCGAGCCGGGAGCTAAATCCGTACTCAGAGAACCCGGTTTTTGGGACGGAGCCGTCCGGTAGACCAACCGGTAGACCAACCGGTGTAAACAACGTGGCTTTAAGATAACGTCAGACTTCCGGTTTGGCCATGCAGGGGTAGGACGTGTGAAGGCAGAGCTCCCCACTCAACTTATCAAAATTAACTTTTAAAAGCACCACTCAGGGCATTTCATTGAATTTATATCAGACAGATAAAAGGCCACCAACTTTGGCGATATGAGCAAGAATAAGCCGACCAGTGCGCCCCCGCCAACAACCCGAACTAGCATAGCTAGCAAGGTAGCTGCTTTGGCTAGCGCTAGCCCACACGGCGGTGAAACGACCGCAAACGCCGAGGGTGTTTCCGTGAGTCAACTTGTGGCTGAGTTGTCGAAACAACGGTCTTCGCTTAAGGAGGACATTTCTGCTTTAATCCATGAGTCGATTGCCCCGCTCCAGTCCTCCGTGAATGCACTGACACAGACTGTTAGTGGCTTTCAAGCACGGCTGAGCGCAACCGAAGTTCTGGCTGGGGATAACTTCAGTGCGATATCCACAGCGGACCGGAAAATAAAACGCCTGGAGGAGCAAAACGCGACATTGCTCGAACGCGTGGATGACTTGGAAAACCGCTCTCGTAGAGCAAACCTGAGGATCCTGAACGTCCCGGAGGACAGCGAGAAGGGCCAACACACTGTCAAGTTCATATCCGACCTGCTAAGGCAAGCAATGGGCGAAGAGGTTTTTGAAAAACCCCCGGAGTTGGAGCGGGCTCATCGTTCTCCCGGCCAAAGACCCAGAGAAGGGCAGCCGCCCCGTCCCTTTGTGGTGTGCTTCCATCGCTTCCAGGAAAAAGAAAAGGCATTGCGGTGGGCCCGGACGCACGACGTGGAGTTTAACGGCTCCAAACTGAGGATCTACCCGGACATGTCTGCGGGCCTGGCGAAGAAACGCGCAGCATTTAAAGACGTCAAGCAGCTCCTCTATGAGAAAAAGATAAGGTTCAGCCTGCTACATCCAGCGCGTCTTCGGGTTCAGTTCGAGGATGAGACTCTCGTCTTCCACTCACCAGAGGCTGCCAAGGTGTTCTATGACCGTCGGGTTGCCGGACCAATTGACTGATTCTGTGGACTGGTCGGAGGCCGACGGAGCTTCGGGTAGACTTGCTTCACCGGGCTGGGATGGTCATTATGCCTGAAGGTTGGTTGTTTTGAGCCGTTGCATTTTAGTGAAGCAAATGTCAGTCTGTGTTGCTTTCATAGTTGATGGCGGAATGCTTGTTGACAACTGCTTAACGTTACGTTACAACCTGAGAGGGGCAAAGCCCCAGCAAGATGGTTTGCCTATTTGTTCAGATCCCATGGTTCGGATGCATTTATTTTTCGGTTAACCAGCTATCCTGTCTATGTATGCAGTGATCCAAATGATGCATACTTAAGTGTGATAGGGGCTGTGAATTAAAGTTTGCCTGCCTACTTGATATAATAATGGCGGTTGTTTATGTTGGTTGGGAACAACAATGTTATTCATCTCTGAGTAAATGCGCTGAGTTTGTATGCTTAGAGTGATAGTGGGGAGCATGGTGTAGGGGGAAATAACGTATGGGCTATTGGAAGTTTAGTCACAGTAAGATAGCTGCGGTTCGTTACTGTTCGGAGAACGAACCTAGAGTTAGCACATGTTCAAGGGTTAGTTTGATGCCGCTCCTTTTTTTTTATTTTTTTTATTATTATTATTATTATTATTTTATTTATTTTTTTTTATTATCCCGTTCTCCATTTTTTTTTTTTTTTTCCCGATCTGGCTATACAGCACCATACATGCACGCCTTATCATTACCCAATATTCTTGTTTATTGAGCAATGAATAGTGCGAGCACAAATTTGGTTGGAGGGTCTGCAGTACGTTTTATTAGCTGGAACGTCAGGGGCATGAATGGCCCAGTGAAAAGGGCGCGAATTTTTTCACATTTAAAACGGTTGCACACTGAAATTGCATTTCTGCAGGAAACGCACCTTAGAGTACAGGATCAGGTTTTGCTTAGAAAGGCCTGGATAGGCCAGGTGTACCATTCAACGTTTAGTAGCAGGGCTAGAGGTGCTGCAATTATAATCCATAAAAAAGTACTCTTCACTGCTTCAAAAATAATTTCAGATTCCCAGGGACGTTATGTTATAGTATCGGGTCGTCTCTATCACACCCCGGTGGTTTTAGTTAGTATTTACGCCCCCAACTGGGATGATGCAGATTTTTTCAGGAAGATAATCACCTTATTACCAGATTTAAATACTCATCACCTAATATTTGGCGGAGATATGAACTGTGTGATGGACACAGCCATGGACCGGTCAAATCCCAAATCTGCACCTCCATCAAAAATGTCCAGAGCTCTTTTGAGTCATATGATGCACCTTGGCTGTATAGACCCATGGAGATTTTTACATCCGAGCAAAAAAGAATTCTCTTGTTTTTCACATGTTCATCAGTCTTATTCTAGAATAGATTATTTTTTTATTGATAAGCGTCTTCTTCCCTCAGTGAAATCTGTAGACTACTCTGCTATTGTAGAATCTGATCATGCACCTGTTATTCTTGATATTGGCTTTACACTCAATTGCCCACCAAGGCCAGCTTGGAGACTTAACACAGCATTGCTTTCAGATGCAGATTTTTGTCAGTTCATATCTAAAGCAATAGATGATTTCATTTTGACCAATCAGAATGATTCTGTATCACCATCCATATTATGGGAAACATTCAAAGTCGTACTGAGGGAAGGAAGAGCTCATTGATTCTATTCTTAAAATTGATCATCAATATTCAACGACTCCAACACCTGAACTATACAAAGAAAAATTAAATCTGAAAGCAAAATATGATTTATTATCTACTGAAAAGACTGAACATAGCTTGTTAAGATCACGAGCATTCTTTTATGAACATGGGGAGAAGGCAGGACGCCTGCTTGCTCACCAGTTAAAGGCTAAGTCGTCTGCCCAAATCATATCAACAATTAGGAAAACACCTCAAGAATTGACAATAGATCCCAAGGAAATCAATAATACTTTTAAAACATTTTATTCTGAGTTATATACCTCAGAATTTCCTCAGGACACTTCTTCTATGGTTAATTTCTTAGAAACCCTGAATACTCCAACAATTGCGCAGGAACAAAGGGACAACCTGGAAAGACCACTAAACCAACAGGAAGTGGAGAATTCAATTAAGGATATGCAGAGCGGGAAGGCCCCTGGGCCGGACGGCTTCCCAGTCGAATTCTATAAAAGATTCTCCTTAAAACTGATCCCCTTGCTTCTTACTATGTTTAAGTACTCTTTTGAACAGACAGCTCTCCCACAGAGTCTCACAGAGGCTCTCATCACAGTTTTACTGAAACCTGGTAAAGACCCAGCGGATTGCAGCTCTTATAGGCCTATTTCTTTACTGAACGTGGACATTAAGATACTGTCGAAAATTCTGGCCTCTCGAATAAACACCGTAGTATCAAATATAATTTCAAATGATCAAACCGGTTTTGTGAGAGGCCGTCACTCATTCATTAACATTCGTAGACTCCTGAATGTGGTGCATTCTCCAGCGTCTAGGGTGCGACCAGAGGTGGTGGTCTCCCTGGACGCGGAGAAGGCATTCGACAGAGTAGAATGGGAGTATCTTTTTGCGGTATTGGGTAAATTTGGGTTTGGCCCGAAATTTATGTCTTGGATTCGTCTATTGTATTCATCTCCAAAAGCTGCAGTAGTCACTAACAAATTATGTTCACAGTATTTTCCTTTATCTAGGGGTATGCGTCAAGGCTGCCCACTTAGCCCATTACTGTTCATTTTAGCGATCGAGCCCCTGTCAATTAAGCTTAGAACTACACCGTCCATACATGGCATTAGAAGAATGGAGATGGAATATAAAGCTTCCTTGTATGCTGATGATCTCTTAATTTTTTTATCGGACCCGCTATCCTGTAAATCTGAACTATTGAACATTCTGGTTGACTTTGGTGGTTTTTCAGGTTATAAAATTAACTATTCAAAAAGTGTGTGTTTCCCTATCAATGATTCGGCAAAGCAGATTCCAGACACAGACTTGCCATTTTGTATATCACATTCCGGTTTTAAGTACTTAGGAATAAATATCACCCCTTCTTTTTCTGAATTGTTTAAAGCCAACTTCGCTCCTATTATGGAGAAACTAAAATCTGACCTCGAGAGATGGAGTGCTATTTACCTTTCTCTAGCTGGGAAAATCAACTGCATCAAAATGAATGTGTTGCCTAGATTTTTATACTTGTTTCAAAGTATCCCAGTTTTCCTACCAAAATCCTTCTTCCGTTCAATTGATGCCCTACTCTCAAGTTTTATATGGGGAGGTAAATCTTCAAGACTTCGCAAAACACTGCTTGAAAGGCCAAGAAAAGGGGGTGGGCTCGCTCTCCCAAACTTCAGGGTTTATTATTGGGCAGCGAATCTCCAAAAAATAATTTACTGGTTTCAGGCCCCAGACACGGGTTGGTGCAATGAAGAGGCAAAGCTCTGTAATCTGTCATCACTTCCTGCACTGTTAACAACGAAACTCCCTCTCTCCCCATCACGGTTTTCCTCAAGTCCGGTAGTGCGTTCAACATTAAGAATTTGGATACAGTTTAGGCAAACATTTAAATTGTCTGGCCTTTCTATGCTAAGTCCCATATGTTATAACCACCTTTTTCCAGCCGCTGATCTTGATGTCACATTTATGCAATGGAACACTATGGGTCTTACTAAATGTAAGGATTTTTTCATAGATAATATTTTTCCTACTTTCACAGATTTGGCCAATAAACACTCTATTTCTAAATCCAGTTTTTTCCGATATCTTCAGATCCGCCACTTTATTCAAACATTCAACCCATCGTTTCCTCAATTACCTGAGAGTTCAAACTTGGATGTCATACTGAAGATTCCCATAACTTTAAAGGGCCAAATCTCTAATTTATATAACTCAATTATGTCATTTAGCAGCGTATCAACAGACAACATCAAGACAAAATGGGAGGAAGAATTAGGGACAGTCATTTCAGATGAGACGTGGGTTAGAGCTCTTAGCTGTGTGAATGGAACCTCTTCTTGTGCACGTCTCAATCTGATTCAATTTAAAGTTCTCCACCGTACTCACTATAGTAAGGTCAGACTTGCTAAAATATACCCTGAAATAGATGAGACGTGTGATCGCTGTAGAGCCACCAAAGCAGACTTAGCTCATATGTTCTGGTCGTGCTCCAAGCTGGGAGAGTTTTGGAAATCAATATTTGGGATTTTGAATGTTGCTTTTGGCCTAGATCTACAACCTAGCCCTTTAGTGGCTATATTTGGGGTTGACGCTGCGATAGCCACTGGCAAGAAAAATGTTATTGCTTTTGCAACGCTGATTGCACGGAGGAGAATACTTTTAGAATGGAAATCCCAATTACCACCGAAGGCATCAATGTGGCTTTCTGATATGATGATGTTTTTAAAAATTGAAAAAGTTAAATACTTTCTTAGAGGATCAACCAAAAAATTCTACAAAGTATGGGACCCCTTACTGGTTTATTTTGACAAACTTGCAACTCTCCCCTCTCATTAGTAAACAAGCTTCAACGTAAATTACTTTCATCTTGGGATAATTAATTATTATTTATATTTTTTATGTATTATTATTTTATTTTTTATTTTTATTATTATTATTATTATTATTTATTTATTTTCTTCACCGGCAAAGGGATTGTTAGGGTTGGATGGGGTTTATAAAAATGTAAATTGTTAAAATGCTGTGTAATTCTTGTTACATTGTACACTGTCGCCAAAAGAATTGTAACCACTGTGAAACATTACAACCTGTATGACATTGTACACCTGTTTTAACAACAATAAAAATACATGTAAAAAAAAAAAAAGATAACGTCATCATCATCATCATCATCATCATCATCATCGTCTCATTGTGGGCTGAACCGTCCATCACTTCGACAAGCGTTTCTGTACACACACAACCCAACCCAAACCCTTTTCCTCCAATCGCCATGGCCTTAAAACGGACCCGTGGTGTGTTTGCTGTGCCCAGCGTGCTGCGGACTCTCCCCCCCCCCCCCCCCCCCCCGCTGGCTCTGCTCACACCCCAACCAGCGTGCACCAAAGTGTGCCAGTGTATGTGTGAGTGGACATGTGTGTCTGTGTGTCTATATGTGTGAGTGTTTGTGTAAGTCTGTGATACTGTCACTGTGTGAGTGAGTGTGTGCGTGGCTGTGAGTATGCGTGCGCTGTATGTGTGTGCGTCGACCGTATGTGTGTGTGTGTGTGTGTGTATGGGGGGGGGGGGGGGCTGTGTCAGCAGCCGTCCCCCAGCACCAGGTGAGATTAATGGGGTGTAAAGAATGCCCGCCTGGAGCCCAGCGAGGGAGGGGGGGGGGGGGGGGGCGGGGCTGCCACCTATGTGTCCATACCTAACGCCCCGCCCACATCCTTCACACACAGACACACACAAGCACGCAGGCACACACACACGGTCAAAAACACCTCATACGCACACACACACACACACACAAAAACACCTTGCACGCACAAGTGCACTCTCACGCACACACACACACACACACACACACACACACACACACACACACACGTATCTACAAAAAAAACCCGTGCACACACACACACGGCCAAAAACACCTCACACGCATACATGCACGCACAAATATGCGCAGAGACAGACAAACAACCACAGCCTTAAAGCGGAGGCCTGATGTCTGCAACGACCCCCACTGCTCCCCCAACACCCCCCACCCCCACCACCCCCGCCCGTACTCAACCCCCGGGCCAGACACTGCTGCTACAGTATCCCCCAACCCACGACCTCCACCCAATCCTCCATCAGCTCTGCTCCATCGACGCCAACGCTGACGATGGAAAAGTACCGCTTGCCGGATCGGGGGGGGGGGGGGTATAGGGAGGGGTGCTGAGGGGGGTGGGGGCTATGAGTAGGGGGGGTATGGGGGGTCTGGGGGCAGGCTTTGAGTGGGGGGGGGGCTCTGTGGGGGCGGGGGGGTTGGTGAGAAGGGGGGGGGGGGGGGGGCAAGGGGGCTGAGTAGGGGTTAGGAGGAGTGGGGCGAGGGGGCTCAGAGGTGGGCTGTTCCCGTGTGTTTCAGGGTGCTGCGGTCCTCATCACGTGCGGAGGTCGTGACCCCTCACAATGTCACCGTGAGGGGGTGACACTCTTAAGTCCCTGGTGACACTCTAAGTATAGGTCCTGGTCCGTGTGGGGGGTGGGGGGTGGATGAACTTCCATGGGTCCATTTACAAAAATGAACCAACACGTGTGCATGGCAACACGGCAACACAGCCACATTGTACACACATGCATACACACACACACACACACACACACACACACACACACACACACGCACGCACATGCATATACACGCACTGATGCATTTATGCACGCACAAACACATTCAGAAAGGGAATTTCACACGATTTTACATACTCACACTCTCCCACACACATTCACTGACATACACGTGTGCACATACACACAGACTCTACTGTACTCTGATACACTGATAAAAGACACGCACACACACACACACACACACACACACACACACACACACACACACACACACACACACACACGCAACACCACATTTAATTTCCCTTGGAAATTTCCCCCCCCCACATCCCAGCCTCTCTTAAAAACCCCCAGTGACTCAAACTCTCTTTGGTCGCTTTCAACCCCGTGCCATTAAAGCAATTTCCTCCAAACATCTGTACAGGCCACTCAGACCAGCTCTGTCCTGCTGAGGCAAAGGCTGAAGCGATGGCTGAGGCTGAGGTTTAGGCTGAGGCTGTGTATGGCTGGCTTTGTTCCATTTCACTCTGTACGCTTGCTGCTGGCCCACCACTTAGTCAGAGAGTCAGAGGCAGGATTACCCAGGGTGCACCTCAGCATGCACTTCCAATTCCCCCCCTGCTGGGGCAAACACAGGAGCAGGGAATCACACCAAGAGGAGGCCGGGGGGGGGGGGGGAGAGGATAAGAGGGAGGGGGGAGAGGAGAGAGGAGGGGAGGGAGGGGGGGAGAGAGGAGGGGAGGGAGGGGAGGGGGGAGAGAGGAGGGGAGGGAGGGGAGGAGAGGAGGGGAGGGAGAGAGGAGGGGAGGGAGAGAGGAGAGGGGAGGCAAGTCAGGGGAGGAGAAAGGAGGCAAAGAGAGAGAAGAGAGAGCAGAGAGGGACGGGGGAGAGGTGAAAAGAGAGAGAGGGGAGGAGAGAGGATCGAGAGAGGACAGGTGAGGGGAGTAAAGGATAGGAGAGAAGGGAGAAGATGGGAGAGGAGAGGGACGGGGTAGGGGTGAGGAGAGGGGAATGCAGAGGAGGGCTTAAGTAGATTAAGTAGATTGATTCATTGTTTCATTTCAACAGCTTCCTGTGATTGTGTGATTTCACACAATTGGTAAATGTGTGTGTGTGATGTGAAAAACACGCCAAAACGGTCTCTGAATCGATGTGCCCCATGACAGAGAAGCCTACATGAAGACCACAATAATAATGGACCAAAACAAGCTGCGGAAATGATAAACGGATTGCATTTATATTGAGCTTTTCTAACCAGTGGCCGCTCAAAATGCTTTACAATATTGCCTCACATTCAGCCATTCATGCACACATGAATGGGTGACACACCGCCGTCGGGAGCTGCGTCAGGAGAAGTAAGGGTGAGGCGTCTCGCTCAGGGACACCTCGACACTCGACGCTAGGAGGGGCCGCAGGGGAATCGAAACCAGCAACCTTCCGGTTACCAGCCGACTGCCTCTGCCTCCTGAGCCCCCGTGCTGCGTAGGGTCTCATCTCTGCAGCCACAGGAACACAGGTGAAGGGAGGAGGATCCGGAACCTACCGGCGGGCCGGGCGCGGCGGGGTGGGGGGGGGGGGGGTGAACGATGTGCAGGCTGCAGTCCAGCGGCGCTCTGACCTGTGGGAGCAGACAGAGGAGCGTTCAGGGCTGAGCGGCTCCTGAGAGCCGGTGGAGCAAAGCATCACGCACACGTGTACACACGCAGGGACACACATGCACAAGGACACACACACGCACAAGGACACACACACACACAAGGGCGCACAGGTAAGGACACACGCACACACACACACACACACACACACACACACACACACAGAAGGACACACATGCACGCACACACACAAACACAAGGACACACACACACACACACACACACACACACACACACACACAGCTGAAGAGAGAAACCATCTTTCCGTCATCCTTCCTCACCCACACACTCACTAACAGTCTCTCTCCCTCTGTCTCTCCCCCCGTCTCTCTCTGTGTGTATGCACATGTTTACACCCTCTTCGTCTGACTTTTAACAGACCATCTTTCCATCCGTCCATCCGTCCATCCATCTATCTATAGCGGAGCCTCCAATCCCTGCAGTGATGAGGGATGCAGGCCGAGCTGAGCTCAGCGCTAGCGTTAGCCTCCCTCCGCTCACACAGGAGATCTGAGCTCAGCGCTAGCGTTAGCCTCCCTCCGCTCACACAGGAGATCTGAGCTCAGCGCTAGCGTTAGCCTCCCTCCGCTCACACAGGAGATCTGAGCTCAGCGCTAGCATTAGCCTCCCTCCGCTCACACAGGAGATCTGAGCTCAGCGCTAGCGTTAGCACCACATGAAGGCCGAGCTGCCCGCCTCTCATTATCCGCCACCGCTGTCAACATCTGGGGACGGACGGCAACAGTCGTGTGTGTGTGTGACACAATACTGGATGTGTTTGTGTGTGTTGGACACAAGCGCACGCACATACATGTGCACGCACGCACACACACACACACACGCACACACACAGACCACAGTCAGAGTCACATGCAGAGCCAATAACAACTACGGAGTGATAAGCTGTAAAGTGAGACTTTCTGGGCTTGGTATGAGCGGTGGAGGGGCTAGCCGTCGGCCAAGGATCTCTGCCTCCTCCGTGCTCAGCTAATCCCACTGCACGAGTGAATGGACGGCAGCAGCTGAAACAGATTACACCTGGAAGAGACCGAGATGGATGGGCAGATAAGGGCCGGCTTAATTGAGAGATGGAGAGATACGGGACGCGCGTGTGTGTGTGTGTGTGTGTGTGTGTGTGTGTGTGTGTGTGTGTGTGTGTGTGTGTAAGATGAAGAGGAGAGAGAGAAAGAGAGAGAGAGAGGAATGGAGGAATGGAATGCAGGAAGCGATGATCTGCCTACCTCCACGTAGGCAGTGGTGCGGAGGTAGAGAGTGGAGTGAGGAGGCAGGATCATCGGCTTTAGCTAAGGGCTCTTGTTAAGGGCTCCATTTGAGGGCTCTAGTTAAGGGCTCCATTTAAGAGCTCTATCTAAGGGCTTCTGTGTTGACCTGGCGCCACAGAGCTGACTGTGAACTGACCTGACAGGTAAGCTGTACAGGGGATGTGGGGGGGTAGGGGGGTGAAGGTGGGGTATAGGGGGGGTGTAGGGAGGTGTTAAGGGGGTGTAGGTGGGTTGTAGGTGTGGTGTAGCGGGATGTAGGGGGGGTGTAGGGGGGGGTGTACGTGTGGTGTAGGTGGGGTGTAGGTGGGGTGTAGGGGGGTGTAGGGGGATGTAGGTGTGGGGGGGTAGGGGGAGTGTAGGGGGGGTGTAGGGGGGGGAGTAGGGGGGGTGTTGGTGGGGTGTAGGGGGATGTAGGTGTGTGGGGGGGGGGGGGGGGGGTGAAGGCGGTAGGTGAGCTGAGACGGCCCTGCGGAGCACTTAGTAAACGAGGACCTCAGGGGGGCCTGCTCTGTTCCATTCTTTCCTTTCGAGGGAGGTGGGGCAAGGGGGGGGTTGAAAACACTTAACCACCACCTTTTATGATGTGAGTGGAGACAGGATCCCCGTAAAGGACAGGAGGCTGAAACACGACCCGGGCACAGAGAAAACCCTGAAAGGCCCCCGACGCCCTGAGATCCTGGGATCCTGGGGGCCGTATCGCAATGGGAGCAGAAAGTGGGAAGGGGTGGAGGAACCGGGCTCAGAGTGTCACGCAGACACAGGAGCCCGGCTCCACAGGGGGGGGCCGGGGGGGCGGGGGGGACAGGGGGACAGGGGGACGAGGCTTTAACACCTCCTACCGCGGTCTGGGGGCCCCCCATCCAGGACTGGGATGCAGACCCCGTCCCGGGGAAACATGGGGCCAGAGGGCTGGGGGGGTCCTTATATGAGTATACACTCGTAGGTTGAGCGTAGGTTGGTCGTTGTGGTTCTGTATCAGATCATTGAACTGCGGAGACTCATCTCAACTTGAGGGTGTCTGCTCCAACGACAGGAGCCCCTGAAGAACAGAACAGACCCCAGAGCAGATCCAGGCAGATCCTGCTCCAACACAAGGTTTCACCCAGGGGGGGGATTCGACCCACCCGTCTCTCCCTCGGCACCCCTGCCTTGTGCCTCACTAGGCAGTAACATTTATGTTCTCCATCTGGCTTATCTATCTGAGGTATGGGATAGGCTCTAAATTAATGTTATGGATATCAAATGCTTATAAGACGTTTATGTTACGATAAAGCGTTCAGAGGCAGATATGGCACAATGTGAAAGTGTGTGCGTGTCTCCCTGAGGTTCACTCTGGTATCCCTGGTTCAGGAGTACCAGAGTGAACCCCACTTAAGGCTTAGTTATGGTTGGGCGTTGCAACGCAACGCAAGGGGGTTTACAGACCCATTACGTCCTTGCGGACCCTCCTCGCGTCCGCCGCAAGGGCCTGACGTACGCCTCCCAGAAATGTTAACCTTGCGTCGAGGCGACGCAGCAGCAAGGGCTGTGATTGGTCCGCTAACGTAAACCCAAAGCCCAAAGTATACTACTCTGTATCCGTAATCCGTAATCCGACTCCGTAACTATGGAGACCCCTCGAGAATTCGCAGTTCTCCGTCGGGATGTCGGATACGCAATGCAATTCGCCGCACGATTGATCTTATATGCTGACTACTAACCGTGTAGATAGTGTTGAAAATAAACTTCCAAAGCTTTTCAAATATTATTTGGTGTTTTATTAGTCCTTAATGTGCAAAGTAAACAAGGTACAAAGTAAATAAGGTGCAAAGTCAAAACGGGGAAAGTGATTCCCGGAAATGAGGACCAATCACAGCCCTTGCCGTCTCCGCCCGTCTCCCTTTCCTTGACGGGGTTATAAAAATATTGGATGTGCACATAGAGCTACGGAGAGGGTCTCCGACAGGCTCTCCATCGACGGAGAGGGCTCTCCGTATCTGCACTCACAGCACTTTACGGGAGCGAGCCAGTGTTCATGTGGACGCCCCAAGTTGGCTCTTCTCACTTTTCCTGGGAGGTAAACAAGTCCTTGTGTGATTCATCGACCAATCGCCTTATTTCTGATGAATC
>NW_028177867.1:0-15627 GCF_964030765.1 Micromesistius poutassou | reverse complement strand
CTTAGCAGAATAACAATCATGTGTGAGATGTTGTGGCGTATGTCTACCGCCTCGCTGGAGGATCACGCGTTACTCGCACATGATCAGAGGAAGTTAGGATGAAAAATATTGAACACTTGCTCGTCTGTTATCGTCGTCATTTGTCTCACCAGAAAGCACAAAGCATTAGTCTGTACAGTTCTGTGCACAAATAAGCGGCGTGTCCTTCGACTGATCCATCAGCAACCGCCCTGACGACCAGGAAAGCATCTGCCCACACGCAATGACTCAACTGCTTCTCAGCGGCGCAGCAGCAACCCGCAAACTCACATCCACTGGCAGAGCAGCAGGGGGGCCTGTTGGGGAGGAACGAGCTACTGCGGTCTGGAAGCCTCTTCTCTTTCTTCAATTCAACATGATGGCCTTTTGGATCTCCCTCATGAGCCTATGAGGAACGTGGAAGGACTGTTCAGAGAGCGTCAGGCCCGGTAGGAAGGACTGTTCAGAGAGCGTTAGTCTGGAACATGAAGGACTGTTCAGAGAGCGTTAGTCTGGAACAGAAGGACTGTTCAGAGAGCGTTAGTCTGGAACAGAAGGACTGTTCAGAGAGCGTTAGTCTGGAACATGAAGGACTGTTCAGAGAGCGTTAGTCTGGAACAGAAGGACTGTTCAGAGAGCGTTAGTCTGGAACAGAAGGACTGTTCAGAGAGCGTTAGTCTGGAACAGAAGGACTGTTCAGAGAGAGTTAGTCTGAGTGTTAGTCCCATTCACCCTCAAATTCCAGTAAGCAGTAGTAGCCTTCCTAGCAGGGTCCCCCTTACAGGCCAAACACTGGGCCCAAGTAACAACTTATTGATGTAAGCATGCATCAAGAGAATGAGGAGACGTAGATAAAGGCCATGAAGAGTACTGCAACCGGGCTCCATTAGACGTAGTTTCACTTGACGTCAGACATGGGAGTGCGAGCTGATGTCGGGCTGTTGACGGAGCGACAGGCCTTTGTCTGATGTGACCACAGAGTCTTCCTTCAGCGTTGGCGGCAGTGACTGACACACGAGGAGGTTAAAAGCCACATAGCTGTTCATCGCTGTCTGGTGTTTCCAGTCACAGACACACCTCCAGCTGACACCACATTGATTCTGCGTTCTGCTGCAACGTGTTAATAATGTACTACTACTGTACTTTATAAGCCAATCAAGATTATTTTTATTTCTTTCCGCAACATATTTCTATGATGCAATATTATTATTTCATATTGCACATTTTCTTCACAGAGACGTTTTATTACATGGGCTGCCTATTTAAGTTCTCCCAAGCTCATGTTCATACTGACTGATTGTGATATGAATTGCACACACTCATTCACTCACTCACTCACTCACTCATTTACTCACTCACTCTCACTCTCTGACACACACACACACACACACACACACACACACACACACACACACACACACACACACACACACACACACACACACACACACACACACACACACACACACACACACACACACACACACACAGTTCCTGGTGAATTGCTGGGGTAACATTGCAGGCACCGGTAGTGATTTCCACTATTCACACATGCGGCTCCGTTCAGGACCATTTCCGTCTTGTGGCCGTTCACACCTGGCAAAGCAACTCTGGAATGGAATGGATGGGCAAAGGGACAGTCAAGCAAAGGACTGGAATGCAAAGCTGAGAGGTGCTCTTCCCAGAAATTATAGAAAAAAGGAGCTTGTTTTCAAAGAAAAGAAGCTGTATTGATATCACTGAATCACCCGATGGAATCACCCGATAAACATTGGCGCGTTAACATAAACACTCACCGATGTCATGTACACCCTCAGCAGAGTCTTGTGATTGGTTTGTTTACGTGAGAGAGTCTTACATCAGATGGAAGTCACCCTTTGCGTGCCTCTAGAGGCGATGTGACTTTGATTTTTTTTTGTGGCTTTGATCCACAACACAGCCGTACAGGCAGTGATCCGTAAACGTTACCAGGTCTTTAGTAGGCAAATTGCCGGTACCGATTTCTTGGATTATTGATCCCTGTTTCCATTCACACATGTCTCCACGCAGGAAATGTTCCAGAACTTTGCAGGGTAAAACTGCATGTGTGAAAGGGGCTATACATACATATATTGATTTGAATTCACTCTCACACACACAAACACACACACACACACACCCAAGAACACATACACACGCACAAACACACAAACGCACAAACACGTATGCCTAAAGACACACTTGGTGTGTGTGTGTGTGTGTGTGTGTGTGTTTGGTGTGTGTGTGTGTGTGTGTGTGTGTGTCTGTGTGTGTCTGTGTGTGTCCTGCCCGGATGGCGTGGTAGACCCCGCGGCGGGGTGTTAATGAGGCACGGCACTGAGATGGTAACAAGGATGGATGGAGCCAGGAGTGGAGGCAGTCATGCACACGTGCACACACATGCATGACTTGTTGTGCGCATCTCTCGCTCATGTTTTAGTAAGGGACAGTGCCACAAGTCCCGCGCATTACTGCAGCAGAGAGAGCTCCAAGCTACGTTCATCTGTAGTCCCTGGGGCGCGAGTTGTACCTACCTACGCGTGATCTGAAGACAAACAAACAAAGCCGCGTGCACATTCAATCACGAGTGAAGGACGCGCGCGCACGCACACACACACACACACACACATAAACACATACACACACACTCATAAACACATACACACACACACACACTCACACGCGCACACACACACACACACTCATAAACACATACACACATACACACACACACATGCACACACTCATACACAAACACACACACACACACACACACACATAAACACACTCATACACAAACACACACACACACACAAACACATACACACACACACACACACAAACACATACACACACACACACACACACACACACACCCCAAACAAAGGGTGCATGCACACACACGCACCCAGCTACCTGTGCTCTGCACACTGAGCTGCACAGCGTGAGTCACAATGTGGGGATCCAGGCGGAGGCTCCTCAGAATAGTCCTGCCGGCCCCCCCACGTCGGGACGCTGCTGGGGCTTCTGTTGCATCACCGCAGTGCAGGAGCTGCCAGTTAGCACAGACTTAAGTTTATTTTCCAGCGATTTCCTGCTGCCTGCTATAACTGCAAGCGTTGCACAAGTTAATGCTAAGTGGCCAAGCTCCCCGGGCGGAGATGGGTACGGGTGGGGAAAAGTGCAGGAGTGTGTGTCGAAAGGGTTGGTAATCATTTGTGGGAAGGTGTGTGTGTCGTGTGTGTGTGTGTGGGGGGGGATTTACTCACTAAGTTGCCTGTTATTTGCAGTGGTGCAATAAAAGCGTTCCTGTTGTGATCTGATCCGGACCGTCTCAGTCCAGAGCTCTGACGCTCCACCAGACACGTCTCATTACATCTCAGGCTCTCAATCCATACCGCCCTCCCTCCCTCCCTCCCTCCCCCAATCCGGCTCCCTCTCCTCTCCTCCTGTGCTTCTCTCCTTCTCCTCCCCCCCTCTTCACCTCCGCTCAGCCCCCTCCACCTCTCCACCCCTTCGTTTCTGTAGCTCTGCTGTTCATCCGTCATCTCGGCCGGGCGAGACAGGGGGGGGGGGGGGGTCCTTCAAGGACGAGGGTCTCTGCTCAGCACCGCTGCTCGCTCGGAAGAACGGCGTTCCTGCCGGGGCCCAGAGTCACCCCAGTCCAGGAGGGATCCCCCCTAAGGGGACTCTGTGAAAGGAAGATGGGGAAGAGAGCCGGGGATCTTCTATGCCGTAATACCGTTAAAGCTGGCTTAATGTCACGCTGTCACCTTCAGTTATTCTGCCCTGTGATCTCCCGCTGGACGCTAAGGAGCAGATAATGTGCTCACAGATCTGCAGAGATCCTCCATCTTTGATGTAGCGGCGGGCTGCGGTAGGCCCCGCCTTTCATGATCCGAGCAGGGTGTGTTTGGTGTGAGAGGCCAAGGGGGCAGTCGGGATGGACCAGTCACCCCCACACCTTCGCCTCGCTGTTACACAACGCTCTGATCTCACTGACGAGTCTGCGGTAATATGGAAACAGATGTTTCCTCCACCGCTTTGATATGATGAGTATTTATTAGTATTCAGTAACAATCTGCTCATTCTAGGGAGCATTGCTCTTTGTGGAGAACATCAAATGCACTTCTGTTATTTAACCAGCTTGTGCGGTTGTTTCTGTTATGATATTCACCGCGTTCACTGCGTTCGTTTGCGGGGGAGGATTAGTGTTGCAGAGATCTAAGGATACCTATTCATGCGTGGATAATAATTAACACACGCAGTCATGTTTTGTAGCCAAGGGCTCAAAAGGATTTTCTCTAAAATCAAAAGCTAATGAGCAGCGTGAACAAGGCCTTGATCGCTGAGATTGGTAAAAGAAAACGGCTGCTTACACACTTTCCCGGATGCTAAGGTTGAGCCAAGGCAAAAATTATGATTATGATGCTGACTTCAGCTTGAGGGACATATTTCATACAAGAGCCTTAGCCCGCCATCATTTTAAGATGGCATAAGGGTCATCTCAAACCCTTTAATTGTACCGCTATCTTTAATTTGCATCACTGTGCTAGGAAATTACTTTTTATTGCTCAGGACTTTTTCAAGGTTAAAAAAAAAAAAAGGTTAAAAACCATAGTTTGTCAGACGAAAACTGCACTCTCACACACTGCTGCTGCGTGTCACCAATTACCAGCGCCAAGAAAGCTTATACAGCTTTTGAGCATAAATGCCAAGCCTAGCTGAAAATACCAATATTTTGGTTAATACATGGCATACATTAATACTTGGCATCCATTGTAAGGGACTTTGATGACATGTACAAAAACAAAATAACATCTCGGCAGTGCTGCAGCAGTCTTCTAAAAAATGCATTCCTGGGTAATAACAAACGAGGCCTTCCTGCTGATAATCTCCGGTCCTGACCGGTCCTGACCGGTCCTACTCCTCCGACGTTGCGGCTCGCCGTGACAACAGAGCACATGATTAAAAGGCTTTAAATACAAATACCAGGACGCAGAGCGGCCGGGAGAGCGAGCGCCCTGTCACTGACCTATCTGCTCCTCCTGTAAGCACGCCGGCGCTGCGTTTTAATTGGCTTTCGGTGGCCCCGAGATTGTCAATTACCAGGGCATGTGAGGGCTCGATCTGAACGGCTCCCCCCCCCCCCCCCCCCACCTCCAACCTCCACGTGCCCCCATGAGAGAGACGGAGCCACGAGGCCATGTGACCTCTCCTTCTAACGACAGCGGACTCACCCGTCGGATCAGTGGTTGGGTGGGGGAGCGGGGGGGGGGCCGTCGCTCGTGGTGGTGGTCCTGAGTGACAGAGTGAGTAATGTGGGCAATGGCTGCCTTTGAAGGTGCGTTTACACTTAAGGCCACTTTCCACCAGATCCGTCTCGGAAGCGGTAACGGCAGCGAAGCGGCTGTGTTCCGTACCGCAATCCCCACTAGAAGCGGTCCGGACACGTTCTGGCTGAGATATGGTCAGCTTGCCGAAAACAAAGTGCCGGTTTGGGGACGGTTCCGTGCCGCAACCGTATCCAGTGGAATAGCCTACATTGACTATAATGGGAAAGGGAAGTCTGGGGCCCCCTGCTTGAGCTGCTGCCCCCGCGACCCGACCCCGGATAAGCGGATGAGGATGAGGATGAGGAGGATGACCATAATGGTTTCTATTGTCTTCGGCAAACGTTTTACTGCCGTGACGCTTCCGAGACGGTTCTGGTGGAAATTGGCCTTTAAGGTGAAGCAAATTTTTTATTATGATTAGTGGGTGTGAATTCTTTAATACATCCGTGTTTTGGAGACGTTAGTTATTGAGGTTGTTTCCCTGTTTGATAACTAAAAGATGGCCATCACTCTGAAGAAAGTTTGTATCCAAAACAAATGTTGTCAAAAGCAACCTATAGTCACGTACAAGTGCAAGTAAACATCGGCTTGTAGAGTTGATTGCTATCTAGATGAATAATCAATACATAAATGATGTGATCACATAACAGATAGCTATAATTATAGGTTTCTAAAAGTTTACCACTTTGGCATCAGTAAGAGCACTGCATTGAGAAACATAAATAGGCTGTTACTTCTGCCATGTCCTACAACATGTACATTAACCATGGCGACCATGACACAGATACCTGATTGTGATTGGTTTAACTGATTTATTCGCTACTAGAGCTGTAAAAAATTGATCTTGATGCGATTAAAATGAATGTTGCTTTTTTTGCATTTTACGTACAAGTACAGACTCATTCAGCTCCATGATTTGTAATTATTTTATTAACGTAGGAAAAAAATCGCAACGAATAATCGTTGTTATTGGTTGAGATTATTCGTTTTGAATAATCGCTGTTCGATGTAAAAGGAAGTGAAGACAGCCTTGGCCAGCAGCCAGGGAGAGAGCATCCGTCTGTGGTCAGAGGGGGAGGGGGAGGGGGGGAGAGTGTGAGGGGGAAGTGGGGTGGAGGAGGCAGTGAGGAGAGAGGGAGGAGGAAGTGGGGTGGAGGAGGCAGTGGGGAGAGAGGGAGAGGGATGACGTGACAAGGAGATGAGAGAGCGAGGGCTGTGATGATGCCCGCAGGGTAAAGGACGGCTCTGGAAAAACACACGCATAGTCCTCTCTCTGGAAATGTGTCTCCATGTTCGCCGGAGAAATAACCTCTCCCTTGCGTTTCCTTTCATTATCTTGCACATTATTACTTTATTATTTGATTATCGCCCTTGTAATGATGGTCAGGTAGCATGGGGGGGATGTGCTATAGTTGAAGTCGCTGGCGGCGACGTGCGCTCTTGAAAGTCTTCCCCCGGGACAACGGAGGTGTTGGTTTAACCGAGACACACTAACAGGCTGCACACTGCTCCCGCTGGATGACTGCTGCGTGAGGCTGATTTAAAATGTTGTCATTAAATGTTGCTTCAGCGCTACAAAAGGTACTTTTGTGAATTTGATATTTACATTTTTGGTTATCATCTATACAATATTTTGCAATAAGAATTGTTTTAAAGTTGAGTTCTTAAATCTTAGTTTCTTAACAGCAGCAGCAACTGAGCCTGCGCTGGGGAAGGATTCAGAGGACAGGGACTGACAGGAGCCACTACTCTGAACATCAGGGTGTGGATAGCCTCAGCCTCACTCTCTCTCACCCTCAGCCTCACTCTCTCTCACCCTCAGCCTCACTCTCTCTCACCCTCACTCTCTCTCACCCTCAGCCTCACTCTCTCTCACCCTCAGCCTCACTCTCTCTCACCCTCAGCCTCGCTCTCTCTCACCCTCAGCCTCGCTCTCTCACCCTCAGCCTCACTCTCTCTCACCCTCAGCCTCACTCTCTCACACACTCAGCCTGACTCTCTCTCACCCTCAGCCTGACTCTCTCCCACCCTCAGCCTCACTCTCTCACCCTCAGCCTCACTCTCTCAGCCTCACTCTCTCACCCTCAGCCTCACTCTCTCACCCTCAGCTTCACTCTCTCACCCTCAGCCTCACTCTCTCACCTCAGCCTCACTCTCTCACCCTCAGCTTTACTCTCTCACCCTCAGCCTCACTCTCTCTCACCTCAGCCTCACTCTCTCTCACACTCAGCCTCACTCTCTCACCTCAGCCTCACTCTCTCTCACCCTCAGCCTCACTCTCTCACCCTCAGCCTCACTCTCTCTCACCCTCAGCCTCACTCTCTCTCACCCTCAGCCTCACTCTCTCACCCTCAGCCTCACTCTCTCTTACCCTAAGCCTCACTCTCTCACCCTCAGCCTCACTCTCTCACACTCAGCCTCACTCTCTCTCACCCTCAGCCTCACTCTCTCACCCTCAGCCTCACTCTCTCACCCTCAGCCTCACTCTCTCTCACCCTCAGCCTCACTCTCTCTCACACTCAGCCTCACTCTCTCTCACCCTCAGCATGACTCTCTCTCACCCTCAGCCTCACTCTCTCTCACCCTCAGCCTCACTCTCTTACCCTAAGCCTCACTCTCTCAGCCTCACTCTCTCAGCCTCAGCCTCACTCTCTCACCCTCAGCCTCACTCTCTCTCACCCTCAGCCTCACTCTCTCAGCCTCACTCTCTCACCCTCAGCTTCACTCTCTCACCCTCAGCCTCACTCTCTCACCCTCAGCCTCACTCTCTCACCTCAGCCTGACTCTCTCACCCTCACTCTCTCTCACACTCAGCCTCACTCTCTCTTACCCTAAGCCTCACTCTCTCACCCTCAGCCTCACTCTCTCTCACACTCAGCCTCACTCTCTCTCACACTCAGCCTCACTCTCTCTCACCCTCAGCCTCACTCTCTCTCACCCTCAGCCTCACTCTCTCTCACACTCAGCCTCACTCTCTCTCACCCTCACTCTCTCTCACCCTCACTTTCTCACCCTCAGCCTCACTCTCTCTCACCCTCACTTTCTCTCACCCTCAGCCTCACTGTCTCTTACCCTAAGCCTCACTCTCACCCTCAGCTTCACTCTCTCACCCTCAGCCTCACTCTCTCACCCTCAGCCTCACTCTCTCACCCTCACTCTCTCAGTCTCACTCTCTCTCACCCTCAGCCTCACTCTCTCTCACACTCAGCCTCACTCTCTCTTACCCTAAGCCTCACTCTCTCACCCTCAGCCTCACTCTCTCACCCTCAGCCTAACTCTCACCTCAGCCTCACTCTCTCACCCTCAGCCTCACTCTCACCTCAGCCTCACTCTCTCAGCCTCAGCCTCACTCTCTCACCCTTCGCCTAACTATCACCTTCAGCCTCACTTCAGCCTCACCCTTAGCCTCACTCGCTCACACTGCTTGAACTATTCTCATGACAAAACACTGTGACAGCCACAGAGATGAACAGGTGAACGTATTCTGGTCAAATGTGTAAGGTTAACCAAGTGAACGACTTTGACTCCAGCAGATGGCTGAGTATTGGAAAACCGGGTGTGTCATATGCGTTTCCATGGAGCTGTGTAAAATGAATCTGATTGGTGCACGAAGCTTATCTCAGTGTTGATTGGACAGCCGGTCAAGTTCACAGCCGTTCAAACAAGACTTTGACTAAACAACACGTTCATTAGTGAACAAACCTGTGTGCCCTTTATTGGGTTAGTGTCTAATATTGTGACATTGTGAGTATTTCCCTGGGTGAATTGAGTGAATTGAATCCAAATATGTGCATGTGATGTGCACATATATGTGCGTGTGCACGCTTATTCAAATTGGCTAGGATATGGATTATTTTTAGTTATTTACGAAAGCACATTCAACCACTTTTATGAATTGTTTTGTTTGTCACTTTCTCAGGTGTTTTCTTTTTAATGGCTTGTGGCATGGGTTTTAGATAGTTTTTAGATCGTCCAGCCAATCATTTCTGCTCGGCTGTTTTACTCAGCTCAGATCCCCACCTCCTGTCACGAGAACCGATACTTCGGTACCAAGTCGATACCAAAATTCTAAAAACGTGACGGTACTCGTTTTTCTTAGTACCGTAGGTACCGAGGATGCAATTCCTCCGGACATGTGGGCAGCATATACACCTACACGGGAACATGGAAGACGGCAACTGCAGCTGCAGTGAGTGCGACGGCTCCGCCTCGACTCGTCGATAAAAAGAATAGCGAGAGTCGTGTCTGGAAGTACTTTGCGTTTGCAATGCTGCGCCGCGTGACTGTTTCAGACGGGACCCGTTTCAATGTTGCGCTTCTAAACACGCATGGTACGACTGCGTTCGGCATCACTTACTTGATTGTTGTTTTGATTGAAGACCGGCAGGTTGTAGTGGGTGCGGCGGTGAATGTGTGCGTGCGTATGCGTGTGTGTGTTGCGAGCGTATGCGATTTCAAAGTAACAAACCAACTCAAAGCCGATGCATGCATCCAAAACTATTCGTTCAAAACAAAATAAACAAATCAAAAACAGCGTTGCTTATTCGCTTCAAATACTTTTTCTTTTCAAAACGTGGTAATTAATACGGCGCGGTACCGAGCGGTTGAAAACAATGTTGGCGTCTCCTGTGGCTGCCTTGCGCACCTGCGTTATATTAGGCTACTTAATATTAGGTTGGAAGTTATGTTTTAAACCCCGCCATGCACACAAGTGTAAACGCGAGCCGCATAGCTGCATGACTGCCTGCTTGCAGCGCGTATTTAAAAATATATATTACTTGAACGCTACATGCCACTGTTCTTTTTTTGTAATGTTAATAGTGGTTTCTTTTTATTCATTAATTGAAGGCTACATGCGAGTGCCACTGTTTTTTGTAATGTTTAAATGTTTTTAATAAATGAGTGTATGTTGAAGTACATGGGATTTATTGTTTTGTATTTGACCGTGGTATCGAATTGGGTATCGAGAATCGTGGAATTTCACTGGTATTGGTATCGACTACTAAATTTCTGGTATCGTGACATCCCTATGTCAGAGCCGCTGGAAAACATTTAGCCGCTGGCTCTGTTTATGAGAAGATTCACCTCTCGGATCAGTGGTTGGGTGGGGGAGCGGGGGGGGGCCGTCGCTCGTGGTGGTGGTCCTGAGTGACAGAGTGCGTAATGTGGGCAATGGCTGCCTTTGAAGGTGCGTTTACACTTAAGGCCACTTTCCACCAGATCCGTCTCGGAAGCGGTAACGGCAGCGGAGCGGCTGTGTTCCGTACTGCAATCCCCACTAGAAGCGGTCCGGACACGTTCTGGCTGAGATATGGTCAGCTTGCCGAAAACAAAGTGCCGGTTTGGGGACGGTTCCGTGCCGTGCCGCAACCGTATCCAGTGGAATAGCCTACATTGACCATAATGGTTTCTATTGTCTTCGGCAAACGTTTTACTGCCGTGACACTTCCGAGACGGTTCTGGTGGAAATTGGCCTTTAAGGTGAAGCAAATTTTTTATTATGATTAGTGGGTGTGAATTATTTAATACATCCGTGTTTTGGAGACTTTCTCAGGTGTTTTCTTTTTAATGGCTTGTGGCATGGGTTTTAGATAGTTTTTAGATCGTCCAGCCAATCATTTCTGCTCGGCTGTTTTACTCAGCTCAGATCCCCCCACCTCTGTGGTGTCAGAGCCGCTGGAAAACATTTAGCCGCTGGCTCTGTTTATGAGAAGATCCGTGTTTGCGCATGGTTTAAAAGAGAAGTATGAAATCACTCATCAGGAATTGTATTGAATGTGTCAATGCACTATTACAAACTCTGCAACAGAGTCATCATAACATCCTGGACTTGACACCACATCTTCGCTCTCTTAGTCTGTACTCCCTGAAGACGCTGATCCAGCATCTGAGCGTTCACTACAGCGTAGTTACCACATCTCATTAGTAAAGGTCATGTTCTTCAAGGAACTGATGTGCTATTGCCTGTTATTCGAGTAGCCCTATCTGCAACAGTGAAAATGTAAGACAGATTGGACCTAGTATGTTCAATTCATATATTGTTAATTATTGTTATTGTTATTATCAATATTAAAATGGGGATAATAAAATATGCAGGAATGACCTATACCTTTACACGTTGGATTATTATTTGCTCCACAACGATCACAGCTGTGCACTTAAAAGAGCTCATCTGCCTGACATCCCTTTTCCAGGGCTTTCTCCCAGGCCCAGAGCAGGAAGTCACTGCATCATGTGGTGCATGCTTCACCTTTAACCTTTTGCTCAGGTCCAGAGGAAGCAGTGTGTGTGAGAGAGAGGGTGAGGAAGTGAGAGGAAGGGAGAGACAGAGACACTCTCCCCAATACTGATGAGATGTAACCAGGCAGAGCTGTGCCCCGTCGGCCTCCTGTGTGACGTTTGGGGCTTTGAGGGCCCTCGCTGTGGCCCCCGGCACCACCATGCATCACGCTCAGCAGCAGCCTGCAGACCTGCAGCGCCACCGCACCCCAGTCACGGCAAGGACAGCTGGATGACACCATGGAGGGAAAGACGACAGTTTGGGGGGGGGGGAGGTGAACAGGAAATGGACACCGCTTAGTTTCCTGACAGGAAGTACAGAGTGTCGATGAGAACATAGCAGGCCTAAGAGGAGCTAATATACACTCTCACAGACTCACACATGCAGGAACACACACTCACGCATGCAGGAACACACACACACAAACACGCACGTAGCCGTATATCACAGTCAGGGACTGTGAGTGTGCTGAAAGGATGTACCTTTTGCTTGGGTTTATAAAGAGGATTTAGCATTCTTTTTGGTTCTGACGTTGTGAACTTGGGACTCTTTCGTCTGTACACGTTGCGTTCTTATTTTTGTGTAAAAATCTCACCCCATCAGACATTGTCGCACATCGTAGTCGGCTCATATTTACCTTTGAAGTGCTCAGCCATCTTTTACTTGGATACGCGTTGGCCCCTGCTGGAATGGTGCAGAATACGCTTCAGACAAGAGAAGGATCCAGAAGCCCTCCAGAGACCCGTTGTGTCTGCTGAACGTGCCGTACCGCACTTGCACTCGCTACGTTTCCACCGCGCTCGCTGAGCTGGGCTCCCCCGGCACTGTGGTTCACAACCAACCATTAGCCTCCGAATCAGAAACACACCACCCGGCCTGCCTCCCAACAGGAGGAACCCGGGGGAGGTGAGGCCGCTGTGAGGGCTTTGATACGTACCAAGCCCCCCGTGGTCGGCGCTAACTGTGGAGATAAAGGTCAGGTGACTGTAGCCTGTAGCGAGGTCCACCGCGACCAGCTGAAAATACCCGGCACCATTTTGTAACCTTCATTTTATCGCTTCATTAACCTGGCAAATAAACAAAACAAAACGTTGTTTTTTTTATTATATTTGTATATTTTAATATAGAGAATCTTGCATTTTTATCTTGTCAACAACCCAGGTGATCCTCAGTGTAATTTTCTGGATATCATTCATCACAGAGTCCTCTAGTTTATAGTCGCTGAAACCTTTTGAGTGATCCACCAACATCCTACAGATGAGACCAGATGGTCTCCGACGGCTCCTGGTCACTGATGATGAAGACCCGCTGAGGGTTGGCGCCGTGCCTCGGAGAACGCTCTAAGTACAGACTGAGCCTGCACACTGGTTACCTGCACAGCTTTAAACAAGAACATGCCAGATGGGGCCTTTCATCAACCCACATAACTGTCTACTTCAGGAGGAGTCAATGTTTTCGTCTGCACACCATCAAAGCTGCAGATTGCTGAATGCAAATCTACCGGAAAACGTGTGTGTATGTGTGTGTGTGTTTGTGTGACTCTGTTTGTGTGTGTGTGTGTGTGTGTGTGTGGAGGGAGTCGTCCAACACTTCCAAATATAACGGAGCTTCTTGAGGACTGCAGCAGCCCTCCAAGGTCAGGCTGCTGCTGCAGTTGGGGCTCTGGTGCCAACAATGGTGGGTTTCACTCAAGGGGTGGGGGGGGGGGGGGGGGGGGGGGGTTCACCAGGTGCATGCGGACCATTTTCTTTATTTTACCCATCGCCGTTGTGCACATGTTCGCGTGCCCCCCATGTAACCTCCATCCCAACCCTCCCCCGCCGTCGCTGAATGAGGTGGGGGAGGAGGGAGCAGGCGAGGAGGGAAGGGCAGAGCCTGGAGGTCCCTGGCTGACATGGAGCCGGGGGGGGGGGGGGCGGGGGGGGGGAGGTGATGAGGCTGTTCTGGTATCCTCTGACTGCTCTTCAGTGAGGATAGATCGGTATTTAAAATGATCCACCACATTTATTGACGACACATTTGGAGATCACACACCATCAGATCATTCCTCATGGGGGGCGTTGGATCCATGAAGTATACCGGGAGACGATTCCCCCCCCGATGGTGTCTAGACGCTGGTGGTGCTGTGGCTATGGACGGAGGACCTCCTTAGTCCCGGAGGTGGAGGGGATGGAGGAGAGCTGCGACGAGTCTCGATGAAGACAGATGAAGCGACGGACGCATGAATTAGAGATGCTGTTAGACGCGTCGTTCGTGACCTTGTGCTCTGTACTGTTAATGCATGAGGTCCTGATTGCTTGAGAGAGAGATGAAGGGTAGGGGCCTGCGATGACAGCAGCAGCGTGGGAGTTGAATCGCGTCACGACCTCCAGTCCAGAAACAGCACTCTCTCAGGTCCGTGACACTGACATGCCATTCTCTCCCTCTCTCTCCCTCTCTCTCCCCCTCCCCCTCCCCCTCAGGCACCATGCGTCCGGTGCAGAGGAACTTCTACGAGCCGTCGTCGGCGCCGGGCAAGGGCGTGGTGTGGGAGTGGGAGAACGACAGCGGCTCCTGGACGCCCTACGACATGGAGATCTGCGTGACCATCCAGAACGCCCACGAGAAGCAGCACCCCTGGCTGGACCTGACCTCGCTGGGCTTCGGCTACCTCATCGACTTCTGGCAGCATGGTGCAGACCAACCGCCAGAGCCAGCGCAAGCGGCGGCTGCGGCGGCGCATGGACCTGGCCCACCCGCTCATCATGGGCTCCATCCCCAAGTCCCAGTCCTGGCCCGTGGGCGCCAGCTCGGGCCAGCCCTGCTCCTGCCAGCAGTGCATCCTGGTCAACAGCACGCGGATCGCCTCCAACGCCATCCTGGCCTCGCAGCGCCGCAAGCTGCACGGCGGCGGCGGGGGGGCGGCGGCAGGCCACGCCGGGGGGCCGGCGGCCGGCGGCGGTGCCCTGACCGCGGTGCGGCAGAGCAACACCTTCGCCGGGACCTCGCTGTGGTCGCCGTCCGGTGGCTTGAACTGCAACAACATTAACATTAGCGTGGGCGGAGGAGGTGGAGGAGGTGGAGGAGGAGGAGGTGGTGGTGGAGGAGGTGGAGGAGGAGGTGGAGGTGGAGGTGGTGGAGGTGGAGGTGGTGGTGGAGGTGGCCGGTCCAAAGCAGAGCAGGCGCAGTCCACCCTGTCCCGGGCGAATTTCCCGTGCAACCCTGTGATGCCCGGGCTCACCCCCGCCCACGGACACCACGCCCTGACGGTCGCCGGGCAGAACAACCTGAACCGACCGGGCACACAGCGAGTCTCCGGGGGGGGGGCCCCCAGAGGAGCCGTCCCACCAGGGTAACCACAGCCCCCCCGGGCCACAAAGCCTCTAGTCACAGGGGGATTCTACCCCTGCAACCCCTGTACCCTGAATAGCCGTTTAGCACTCGTCGGGGCGAGAGCCGATTCCCAGTTCGTCTCCCCCCTCGTTCAACTAAGCCTCGCGCTCAATATGTCTGGCCCATTTCATCCTCTGTCTTTGTTTCCCTCTTTCCATTTTGTCTTTGTCTTTTTGTGTTTCTTCTTTGTCTCTCTGTCTATCCGCTGCTTTTCACGTCCCTTCACTGCGATATTCACGACGTATTCTTTGCGGTAAGAGCTCTCAGCTTGGCTGTCCCCTACGCCTGATCCACTGCTGGGGAACTTCCACACTTCTCCTTGATAACAGGCTTATGTTGACCCCAATACCCGTGAAGCAGTGCAGCTCTTCTCCTGCTCTCTGGTGCCTTTTCACATTTATTTAATTTATTATTTCGAACCAATTCATTAGCGACGGGATTTCATTTCCAGCTCTCAACGCTGGGTCCTGTTGAGCCACGTCCACGTGTGGATTCGTTTTATTCAGAAGCAGAACTTTTTCCGAGACTCAGTACTTTGTGTGTTTGTTGACTCAGGGTTGTGTGAGTGTGGGTTGCATAGTTGTGTCGTTCAGACTCCACCAG
>NW_028177868.1:0-3771 GCF_964030765.1 Micromesistius poutassou | reverse complement strand
GGTGTCGTGCCAAAAAGTAATCATCCGCCAAAACCAAATTGCTGTCTGGCTACACCATAGACATAAGCTCCTTTTATCAAACAGTCAAAGCGTGCAAACATGCTTCATGTCCTTGGTGAGCAAGGTGTGTCTCTGTGAAACTGAAATGCTGCCTGTAACTAGATAGGCACAAGTGGCCAATAAAGTGTTTGCAGTTCATTGCCTAAACAGGCATGACATCTCCTTGATTACAGGCCATACTAGTATTGCTCGCTATGTTTATGTGTTTGGTATATCTAATATCCTTCTTTAGTCCAATATTTGGAAACAAAACTTTGGATTTGAATTTTTGGATGGGTTATATTCAAATGATCCCTTTTGCAATTATCCTTATGACTGCATGATATTACCTGCTCTGTGCCCTTGATAACAGTTTCATGCTTTCCCAACATATTGCTGGGGAATGTACTATACATATATATATATATATATATATATATATATATATATATATACTATATGTACATATATGTATATATGTATACTGCTCAATTGAGTTGTTTCAGCAGAAAACATCTTCTGGAACAACATTTTGCATTTTATATTCCACAAGGCCCACTGACTCAAATCAGGCACAAGAACAAGGGGTTACGGAAAAATTAAGATATGCATATTTCTCGCCGTGCTTCACACAAGTTAATGAAATAATTTCCGCGTGCGGCCCTGGCCATTAGCGGCCGGCGGGCACCGTGCTGATTATGGACAGTGCCCCGGTCCCCTTCAGCCTGGCTGGCTCCAGCCATAATGTACGCAAGACAAAGGAGCACTTACGCCAGCCAGAGAGAGAGAGAGAGAGAGAGAGAGAGAGAGACACAGGCAGCACGACAGAGACAGGGAGAGATAAAGAGAGATTAGGGGAGAGAGAGAGAGAGAAAGAGAGAGAAATTAGTGAGCAAAAGAGAGTAAAGAGTTAGAGAGATGGAGAAGGAGAGGCTATAGACAAGTGGTTCCAGTGTGAGCTATTTTCATGGTAAATAAAATAATAGAAATAAGAATGCAGCACTGCTTCAATGCAGAGACATTCTCAAGTGCAGTCGAGAGAGAGCACATTGGCCCAATGTATTGAAACACAAGGAAACACGGAGACCACAAAGATACCAATCTGATACAGTAGGTATCTTTGAACTCAGCAATCAAATGACACAAACACACACAAACACACACACACACACACACACGTATCGTGGGATTATCTATTGAATGACACACTTGAATGTTATGAATGGGTGTATACAGCAGAGAGAGCATCATGGGAAATCAGTGACCGGAGGTCAGGTAGGTGAGTTGCAGCTGCAGGAAATGCCACAGACATAGACACACAAACACAGGCGATGACAAACACATGCACGCAGACTGGTTTGGATACAGTAGGAGAGCTAAACGGGGAAATAATTCACTGGAACATTTTCCACACAACGTTATCTGTGGAATCCTAACCGAGCAGCTGGCCGTTTAAACAACTAATGGGAGGAAAACACCCCATGCGCAGCTGCGACATCACAGTTCATCACAGTCAACTAGAGCCATTTGTTTTAGACTAGTTGTCTGCTATACTAGAGTACAAGAGGCTTGTTAGCTGTTACCAGGCGGCCTGTTAATGAGTACTCTGAATACTTACTGGACAGCAATGTGGTATAGCCATTTAATTATTATTCTTTCATTAATAAAATGGTTTTGTTCGGTGTGTGTGTGTGTGTGTGTGTGTGTGTGTGTGTGTGTGTGTGTGTGTGTGTGTGTACATGTGGTAGCTGTGAAGCTATAGGCTAATTCTCAAAAAGAGGCCAGGACTCAAACAGTGATGACAACTGTAGTGAAAACAATACAGCCCAAAGAGGGTCAGACTAACTAGTAAGTCTTAATGACCAGCCCGGGTCAGGGGTCAAACTCAAAGGGCAGAAGTGCAACCTCTCTCTAGTGTTGTTCAACAGTGTGAATAAGAGGCCCACATGGAACAACAATAGCCTGTTTTGTTTCATATATAAGGACAGAGTGATTAGTAGAGCCATAGCAACACAGACTATGCACACCCTTCAGGGTGGTAGAATGCACTCTCTCTTCCCCTGATTTAGTGGAAACATTTAAACACCTTTCTGCTCACAGACACACATGCGGTTGCCTCCAACGCAGCACTACATGACTTCCCACATTTTCATCAAGAGCAATAACTGCACACATTTGCTCCGTGCTCACATTCAGCACAGTGTACACACACACACACACACACACACACACAAATACTGTGGTATTTTGTGTTTGAAGTGTTCAACTACAAATTGTATGAAAAGCTCTTGTTTTATGTTGACCAGACAGTGGTACCGTACACATGTCTGCAGCCATAGGCCACCATTCCTTTAGTGTCCGGAAGTCCCAAACAGGAAGCTGGAGTTTAGACAGGAAGTGAAGCCCCCGACCCATTAAACACTAGAAGGGTGAGGAAATAAATGAACTACAACACGACGAAAAAACCGATGGAGTACATCGGTTTTTCGTCTTATAATCACTGCTCTAAACCATAATGGAGTCTCTAAAACGTAAGGTCACAGTGACTGCAGGCCATTAGCAAACACTATGAGTGTGCTCGGCCCGTCCCAGCAGAAGACGGTTATATTCAGTGTCGGGGGCAGCGGCATGCCCGGTAACAGGACTCTGAATAACGGCCTGGCTCAGCAATGCAGCGAGGAAACCCACAGGGTACTTTGACCTCTCAGATGAGGAGGACGGAGAATCACTCTTATTCACATAACTACGATGTAGCGACTTGTCCACAAGAATACTAAACTACATGCTAGAATGGGCTGCTCGCACACAAATGATAGACCCTACAGGCGTAGACAAATGAAAGGTTTAGCATGAATTAGCACCTTTTGTGTTATTCATTTGTCTTCCTTGGCATCTCTGGTACTGTTGGTTTGCTTACCTCTCAGAGCTACAGGGGAATTAAGGGAATAACACAATAACTAACGTTATTTACTGAACGACAGAAACACTAGCACCGGATCCATCCATAGTTTCATGAAAATGAGGAAACTGTATGCTGGAGGGAGTTATTGCTTTAAACTGTCAGAGCAAAGTGCTCAGACATTCGGGCTGCATACTCCACTACCATTCAGCATCAGGCTTAAACAATTACTCTGAAATGATTCACCAGAAGAAGGCATGCATTTGTGCAGCGAGCTGAGCAGAGCTACAGAACAGGGTGTTTCAATCGGTCCCACCCGTCCCACGATGAGGAGCCTGGTGGAGAGTGATCAAAAGATGAAACAACATGACTATACTAACTATACCAACTTTACTACACTACAACACAACATTGCAGTGTATTGGCACCCCAAACGCAGCTGTGAGAACCTCCTTCAAATAAACTAAAGGTACATAATAACGGATGTATAAGTGCTAACAACGCAATGCTTTCAGGTCATCCCCCTCTTGATGGTGCATGCTTGAACATGACTTTATTGACAATACTATACACAACAACTCAACGTTGCAGTGTATTGAGACCCCAAACTAACTCTCCCCAAACTTTGAGGACCTCCGTCAAACAAACGTAAGGTAAATAATAATAATAGCTGTATACGTGTTAACAATGCATTGTTTACAGGTCACCCCCCTCGTGATGACTATGCATAGTGTCAACACACACACACACACACACACACACACACACACACACACACACACACACACACACACACACACACACACACACACACACACACACACACACACACA
>NW_028177869.1:12500-18042 GCF_964030765.1 Micromesistius poutassou | reverse complement strand
CCGCTCCAGGATTCTGTCATTCCCTCCAAAGACCCCCACACACACACACGCACAGCGTTGCCCCCGACGACAACTCACACACATGGACTGGCTGCCCTTGATTCAACTGACAGTATTTTTTTTTTTCTTGAAGAAAACCATACAATAAGTGTAAATATATTGTCTATAAAATTAGAACAAAACAAAAAAAGGGAGCAGGGTGAGGCCCTGTTTATATACACGGTTTTGTGCCCCTTCAGTTCCATAATTTCATATAATAAAAATTAAAACTAAAATGGAAGATCCAAAGCCTTTCTCTGAGTCATTCACTACCGGACCATGAATGGAAAACCCACCAGAGAATCATGTTTAGAATAACTCTAACAATAATCGCTCTAAACGGTAATAGTGGCTATAACTTAACACAGTAACCCTGTCCACGTTGAGCTCAGCGCTTGTCTGGCTGAGAGCTCTATCGTCCACCGTGAGATAACCACCGCTGTGCAACCCGGCACCAAACCATCCTCGGGAAAACAGTGTTACAGAGGGGGACTCTCAGAGCAAGAAAAACAAAAGCACAAGAACACACACACAATGTAACACAGAATATAATGTGAGCACATTAGACTCTGCAAAGTGTGTCCGATCCAACAGCTTACTGTACAGATCTCTGGTAATTGTACCAAAGCAAAGCACTGTGAAATCTACAGCTCTCAGCATGCTGCTAAACACCAGCCCCCGAGACTCTGGGGGGGCTGGATGGCGCACTACTGCTAAAATCATGCACGCGCACACACACACGCACACACACACACACACACACACACACACACACACACACACACACACACACACACATACACACACACAAAGGGGACAATGCTGAGATGTGAGATATCATTTGTGCCCACAGTCCTTTGTAAACAAGAGATCCGCTCTAAACATGTTGTTGTTGTTGTTGTTGCCGACGCCCAAAGTTTATCCGCGGTTTCTTCCTGTTTGGGTCGTCTTTGTTTTGTCACCAACATTGCAAATAAACAAGAGGATAGTGTCGCTATGGCGATGGACGGACCGAATCCCAGCTGGACCGTGTGTGTCTGAGGGGGGGTCACTTCACTGTACGCACACACCTGCGTCTCGCTGTGGGGAGCGTCTGATACGCTGTGGCTGAGGAGCGGGGGGGGGGGGGGGGGGGTGGGTGGGGTTTGGCTGAGTGTGTGTGTGTGTGTGTGGAGGTTTCAGGAAGGAAGGTGGATTACTGTGGTGGAGGAAAAGGCAGAGGAAAAGAAATGTTCATCACAACATGAGTCACACGGGAACAGAAAATCACTCGCTAGGAGAGAAAAGAGAAAAATGGGCTCCTTCGTTGAGCGCAGATTTGAGTTTTTAAGTCTGAGGGTTTTTTTTTTTTATCCGCTCCACGGCGGTGGATGGGAAGTGGAAGTGCCCATGTGATGGAACAGGAAGTGCCCATGTGATGGAACAGGAAGTACCCATGTGATGGAACAGGAAGTACCCATGTGATGGAACAGGAAGTACCCATGTGATGGAACAGGAAGTACCCATGTGATGGAACAGGAAGTACCCATATGATGGTGCCGGAAGTGCCCACGTGATGGAACAGGATGTACCCATGTGATGGGGTGTTTCCCGCTCTTCTGGGGGGGATATTGGGGGGTCGGACCCACAGGTCCTTCAGTCTTTCTCTGGGCCCAGGGAGGGGGGGGGGGTGTCGGGGGTCTGGAGGGGTCCGGGAACCTTTTACGAAAGTAAGGTCTCTTCCCCCATCACCCCCCCCCCCCCAGACTGGCCCCTGCCCTTTTGAAGGGTAGCCCTCCTCTCTCGCCCCGTCCGGTACACAACCCTAAAGCACCTCCAGGTTTATACACTCGCCGCCATCATCATCTTCTTCTTCTTGTTTTTTGTATTTTTTTCCTTATAAAATCTTTACAAAATTGTTTTCGAAACAACAAACACGGCCAAAAAAAGAAACGAGAAGAAAAAAAAACGAGTTCAACATCAGATGAAAAGTCGTTGGAAGATTTAAAAGTGTGTTGCTGTGATTGCTGTTGTTGCTGTTGTTGTGTTGTTAAGCGTTAGCACGCCACCGCGCAACCTTGGCTCCGAGGTCAGAGCTAGCTAGTGCCGCTAGCTAGCCGGCGCGGTGGGCGGCGGCGGTGGCGGTGGCTCACCTCCCGCCACCGCGGCTCAACAACAACGTTAGGGCGCACGGGAACATGCTCTGGGCAAACAACGCCAACACCCCACCCCTCCACCTCCACCCTCACCCCCTCCCCCCCCCCGGAGCCAACCCCACCCAGGAACCCAAGGGGGGTGGGGGACAGAGTCTGGTGTGAGGCCGGGGGCGGGGTGTGGGTGTCGGGGGGGGGGGGGGGGGGGGGAGAGGGGTAGAGGGGGAGAGCGAGGGGGGAGAGGGGGGAGATAGAGAGGAGGCGAGTGGGGATTGGGGGAGAAGGTGGAGGAGGAGGAGGGTGGTGGTGGTGGTGGTGGTGGTGGGGGGGGTCTAGGTAGGAAGG
This sequence comes from Micromesistius poutassou, assembly GCF_964030765.1. Classification (NCBI taxonomy): domain Eukaryota; kingdom Metazoa; phylum Chordata; class Actinopteri; order Gadiformes; family Gadidae; genus Micromesistius; species Micromesistius poutassou. The sequence continues at coordinate 15,526 of NW_028177869.1, read as the reverse complement.
GGGGGGAGGGGGGCTAGGGATAAGCAGAAGTCCGGCAGGGAAGACCAGATGAAGTGCCACGCAAATCCACACATCCACTGCATCCGGAGGCTTCAATCCCGGCCCTCCTCCCCTCTCCCCCTCTCTCCCTCTCCCTCTCCCCCTTCCTCTCTCTCTCCACCTTCCTCTCTCTCTCCACCTTCCTCTCTCTCTCCGTTCTGATTGGCTGGGGGAGATCACACTTCCACAGACTGGATCTGGTTCATCTCAGCACGCATCATCTGCACGCTGTTCAGGATCTTCTTCTGGTGTCCGGCCAGCGTCACCCCCACCCGCAGGATGTCCCTGGGGGGCGGAGCAGAGAGGAGCGCTTATTATTATACAGTCTGAGTCAACCACGTCAACTTTTATTTGAAAATACCATACTCTTTGGCCGGTTGTGTTTTTATGACTCATTCTTTAATCTTTGTGTGTGTGTGTGTGTGTGTGTGTGTGCGGGTCTGTTTTGTGTCTGAAGAGAGACACACACACACACACACACACACACACATGGTTTGAACTTCAGATAACTATTGTGTGTTAGTATAACTAGGTTTACTTTATTGATATGACCTGATTCACACCACCTTCTATTTCCAGGGGTCCAAAAACAATTCACAGTTGTTTCAGTTTCAGGCCTCAGGGAAATTGACTGAACAATATCTTCAACAATATCCACAAGATCCACTTTCATGTTGTGCAAGTTTTGAGACAACTTGCATCATAGGAGTCCTGATCTAAATAAGTAGCAGAAGTTAAACCCGGGAGAATTATCTGAACTGCCAAACAGAATTCCTTCCCGTCCTGCTTGTGATCACTGGGATGTACACGAGAGGAACCGAGTCCTCCCTGTTCCTTACCCAGGGTAATAAGCTGGAATGGATTAAATGTGATCTTGAACGCAGCAAACCCAACTTTATTTCTCCCTCACTGAGTGCAGACTCCGTGTGAGACGGAATTTCAGCTCCCAACACGAACGTAAACCCCAGAAGTACCAAGTCTTTAAAAGTCAGTATGTTCGCGGGAGATAAGACGTTTAAAGTGCACATTTCCGTATTTCCAACTCGTCACACGTCAAGCGAGGTTACCGAGTCTCAGAGTCGTCGTGTATTTAAACCCTCGCCTGCCTCCGTCGCCCTCGCCGTCCCTTCCCCTCGCCTCACTTTCTTTCTTTTTTTTTTTACAATGTTCTTTTTTTTTCTCTAAACTTCAAACCAGCTCCATTAACCCCGCCGCGTCTCCTGCTCTGCTGCCCTGGTTCCCCCGGCGGCTCCGTTTAACAGGCTCTTTACGGGACGGCTGGTGGACACATGGGGGCCCGGGGCCTGGAGCAGCGCCGCGGCCCTGGGGGGGGGGGGGGGGGGGGCGGTCCCGGCGACGGCCCACCGACCGGCCGGCCTCGTTACCATCTGCTAATCGCATCCAGCGGGGCCCGGGTCGGCCTTTTTACGACGGGGGTCTGGCGTGGAGATGTTTCCTCGGTGCAGCCAACATGGAAGCCCCTTTTTTTTTTTTTCGTTTTCGTAACGTGGAACAGAGTACTGCCCCCCCAACCCCCCCACAACCCCCCCCCCCCCCCCCCCCCATCTGCCGTCGGTCTCGTTAGTCTTAATCACGGTAATTATCTCTTTTTTTTGTGACTCCTTTTTCCTTAATTGAGAAAGAGTTTAGGGGCGGCTGGGCTTCAGGTGGTCGTTCTCGACGGCCCCGCCCCTCGCTCCCCGCCCCCCCCCCCCCTCTCCCCTCGCCTGGCCCTAACACGGCGCCGGTGACGCGGCGTCAGGGACACCAACGGGAGGGTCCCAAAGCGGGAGGCGTTAGGCACGCGGCCGTGTCGGCGTCTGCAACGGAACCCAAACGAAACGGGGAGACGCTGAGCCTGTCAAACGGTGTGAGGCACTGTGGGGACGGAGGTGATGTAAACCAAACTCCTGGCGCCGCAGAGAGCTGTCAGTCCCTGGCAGACGCACCCTGGACCCGTTCACAACCGCACGGCAACACTCCCCCACATGCTCCGCGTTAGCGCTTGGAGCTAAACTATGTGCGGAGGCCGGAGCATAACATGGAAAGAAATGTACTCGCTTCAAACAGAAAGCGCACGTCTTAATCTTAATCGTTGCTCATTAAACGTCGAGACAGTCGTCTGTAAATCTCCTTTGGTCAAATCAGAGCGCCGAAATTCATAACCGGGACATCTTGAAGTGCTTTACGGTACGTTGTTGTTTTCCGTAATAGCAGCTCTAGAGGGTTTGAATCCGGCAGATCCATACTGCGAGGCAACCAACAGAGCCAGCGGCATCCACCGTGCAGCCATCGTCGTCATCATCATCATCATCCTCAGCATCATCATCATCATCATCATCATCATCATCAAGCCCACGGTGGGCCAGGAGCTCTGGAGTTGCCAACTTACTCCATGGTCATCTGGGAGACGAGGTCGAAGGTGATGAAGTCGGCGCTGGCGAAGCTGTCCTTGTACTGGCCCATCTTGATGGCGTCCAGCCACTCGTCCACCGTGCTGAAGCTGGAGAAATCCGGCACGCTGCGGTCCAGCAGAGGGAGGTGCACCCTGGGAGAGGAGGAGGAGGAGGAGGAGGAGGAGGGGGAGGAGGGAATTAATAAAGAGGGAAAGACATTAACGTCGGCGGCAGGTCATAACGCCATGGGGGAAGAGCTTTCATTAGACCAAACTGCAGACATCCTGCGTTCGATTCATTTGAACCTCGTGACAAATGCGCTCGAAAAAAAGGAGAAAAAGGACCGAGACAGAAACGGTGCCCCAAAGCTCTCTGGGCTCCGACGGGAGCCAACTACTTTGCGGAGCGTATTCCTCTGCGCCGCGTACTTTCCTAAATGAAGTGCTAGGCTGCCGGGAGCCAGGACGTTCCGAGCCAGAGAGTCTGCGGAAAAGTCTGCGCCTCAGTCGTTTCGGGGGCCCCCGCCGCAAAATGAAAGAAGGGCCCGGATTGATAATGGAAGACAGGGCCGCCTGGCACCCGGCAGAAAGC
>NW_028177869.1:0-7500 GCF_964030765.1 Micromesistius poutassou | reverse complement strand
TTCTAATTCATGGTTTAAGTTTATGGTTTAAAAGTAAATTATCAACATGGCAGCATGCGCTGAAAAAAGTGTGTACAGTAAAGTAAAAGAGTGAAGAGTGTGTACAGTTTGCCTAAAGTCTGTGTCATCCAAAAGCAGCAGCACAGCACATTAATCCCAACATCTTAAACTGAGGCACGCAGCAGAGTGGGAGATGTCTGTCATTTATTTTGCTTTTGTTAATCATTGTTATTCTTCAAATAAAATCCAAACTTAAAAAATATATACATTTTTCATTTATAGAAAAAATAATCGATTCAAATCGATAATCGGGTTAGGTTTGAGATTTTATTTTTAGGCACAAATCGCCCAGCCCTACTTTATACGGGGGCACAAAGCTCATCAGTAACAAACACAAGCATTTGTGTGTTTGTGCGGGGAAACTCCCGCAGGTCAAAGGTCAAAGGGTGTCTCACCAGGGCGCTGGTGTAGGTGGGGTCGGACGTGTCGTCCTCCAGGAAGCGCGACAGGCCAAAGTCGGACACCTTGCACACCAGGTTGCTGTTGACCAGGATGTTGCGGGCGGCGAGGTCGCGGTGCACGTAGTTCATGTCGGCCAGGTACTTCATCCCAGAGGCGATGCCGCGCAGCATCCCCACCAGCTGGATCACCGTGAACTGCCCGTCGTTCTGCTGCAGAGGGGGGGGGGGGGGGGGGACGGGACGGCGAGGGCGTTTAGCAAGACGCTTTCGTCCACAGCGACTCACGACGGTTCAGAGTCAGAGTCCGAAATCAGAATCGCTTTTTATTACGTTCTTATTGCACACAAGTACACAAGAGTACACTTCTTATGCTAGGTACTGCGACACACACAGAGCAGCAACAATACAATATAAAGTGAATAGATATTAAAAATATATAAAATAGGTCAAAATAAGCAAGGGAGATAAGTAAAAAGAAGTAAAAAAGAAGTAACAGAAATGTAACCAGAATGTAGAGTGATCAAGTGGTAGTGGCACCAGCCACGGTTGATTGGAGTGCAGAACACAATCATATGCACACATTCACACAGCGCCGGCGGAGTCAACCCCCCCGCAGGGCGTCTCGCTCAGGGACACCTCCACACTCCGCTAGGAGGAGCCGGGGATCGAACTAGCAACCTTCAGGTTACCAGTCCCGGGTTACCAGACCCGACCCGAGGTTACCAGAGCCCGCTCTAACCTCCTGAGCCACTGCCGCCCCAGGACGACGCCGGTTGTGGATCGCCCCGGCGCTGCGGGCGAGCGGCGGCGGGAGTCGTGTTCGTTTCGTGGAGTCGAGGCAGATGTGTGAGTTTTGGTGGGCTTTTAAATCGAGTTCTGAGTTTGATTCGATTATGTTTATGCACTTTACGTGTATAAACATAAAACAGAACATTTGTTTTACTTGGTGATGAGAACATAGAAAGGAATTTCGCTGGTAGACGCTTGTATGCAAATGATTCCTTTGTGTGCAGAAAAGTCATTAAGCAGTTGAGGTCAGAACACAGCACAAGATGAAAAGTATAATTTCCTGCTCGCTAAATTGCTCAAATTGTGTTTCCACACAAGACGCCGTGTGCCAAACCCAACAGGGCTAACCATTACCCCCCCACCCCCCACATGTAACCACAACAACACGTTCACTGCCGGACCAGGAGGGGCGCTCTTCACAGTGTCTGGCGCCACGTTAGTGTCTTGGCTTGGGCCCTGCCCATCAGATCACCCGGCCAGCCCGCCCGCCCGCCCGCTAAGCTAGGCTAGGCTAAGCGAGGCTAGGCTAGGCTAAGCGAGGCTAGGTTAGGCTAGGCTAGGCTAGCTGGGCGGCTACAGCTGTTCCTCCCTGTGTTGTGCTGAGGGCCCCACGCATCCAAAGGCCCCCGGGCCGCGCCCTGCAGCTGTGCTCCACGTGGGGTGCCACCTGCGTGCTCAGACACCCCCACCCGGCCACCCCCACCCCCACCGACCCCCACCCGACCCCCACCCACCACGAGGTCAGATCCGCTTCAGAGCAAAGCCAAGACAGATGAAAAGACGGAAGGCCAACGGCCGAGGCAGACAGACAGACAGACAGACAGACAGACTGACTGATCATTTGGCCAGATAATCAGTCTGTCGGACAGCGTGACGAGCACACCACACTGGGACAGACGGGGTGAGAAACAGGCAGACAGACAGACTAGCAGACGGCCATACAGGCAGACAGACATTCAGACTAATAGACAGACAGACAGGTCAGTCACACCATTAGACTGGCCTGAGATCAAACGTTAAACAGACAGACAGACAGACACAGTGCAAGACAGACCGACAGACAGACACAGTGTAAGACAGACAGACAGAAAGATAGACAGACACAGTGCAGGACATACAGACAGACAGACAGACAGACAGACAGACTCCAGTCGGAACTCAGTGTTGGGTCCCAGGCAGGGAAAAGGGAGGGGGGAGAGAGGAGGTGCTGGCAGGGAGGCAGGGAGGGAGGGAGGGAGGGAGGAGGAGCTGGCAGGGGGGAGGGAGGTGCTGGCAGGGAGGGAGGGAGGGAGGAGGAGCTGGCAGGGAGGGAGGGAGGTGCTGGCAGGGAGGGAGGGAGGAGGTGGCAGGGAGAAGGCAGGGGTAGTGGGAGGAGGTGCTGGCAGGAGGAGCAGGCTGAGCTCCTTGGCAGCGCGGCCGTATTAGGAGTCAGCGCTCGCTCTGCTCCTCGCTTGTTTTTCCTCCACAGACGTCGGCAGTCATTAGCCGGGAGGAGGCGTCAGCAATTAAGCAGCATGCCTTATTCATGAGCACCACCACCCCCCAGCACCACCCACACCCCCAGCACCACCACCCCCCAGCACCACCACCACTACCACCACCCACACCACCACCCCCCAGCACCACCACCACTACCACCACCCACACCACCAGCACCAGCACCACTACCACCACCACCCACACCACCAGCACCCCCACCACCCACACCACCACTACCACCACCCACACCAGCACCACCACCCTCACCACCACTAGCACCACCAGCACCACCACCACTAGCACCACCAGCACCACCCCCACCACCACCCCCCAGCACCACCACCACTACCACCACCCACACCACCAGCACCACCACCACTACCACCACCACCCCCACCACCACTAGCACCCCCACCACCACCAGCACCACCACCACTACCACCACCACCCACACCACCAGCACCACCACCACTACCACCACCACCCACACCACCAGCACTACCACCCACACCAGCACCACCACCCTCACCACCACTAGCACCACCACCAGCACCACCACCTCTACCCACACCACCACCACCACTAGCACCACCAGCACCCCCACCACCACCAGCACCACCACCACTACCCCCACCAGCACCAGCACCACCACCACCACCACCCCCCCAGCACCACCAGCCCCCCACCACCACCACCACCACCAGCACCACCACCACCCACACCACCAGCAGCACCAGCACCACCACCAGCAACACCACCACCAGCAGCACCAGCAGCACCTCCACCACCACCAGCACCACCACCACCCCCACCGCACCGTTGCCCCCTTCACCACCACCACCACCACAACCCTCACCGCACCGTTGCCCCCCCGTCCCAACACGCTGTTTGCGTATAGTTTAATTGGAAATATTCAGGGTCGTTCAGGGTCCACTTAGGCAACAGGGGACGTTTTTCATAATAAAATAGTAAACAAACCAAAGAACAATTTCATTTCAATTTGTGAAATGAATGATGAACGAACTGGTGAACAATATCCTGCATTGTTCCTCAGGAGAAAAAGGGTGTAGAGTGTGTGTGTGTGTGTGTGTGTGTGTGTGTGTGTGTGTGTGTGTGTGTGTGTGTGTGTGTGTGTGTGTGTGTGTGTGTGTGTGTGTGTGTGCGTGTCTGTATGCGTGCATGTGTATTTGAGTGTGTGTGTGTGTGTGTGTGTGCCAGGATCAGCATGCTGTCAGTTCATGTTGTTGTAGGCTGTCACAGCTTTGGTTGAGATCTAACGCGGTTATTTTCGGTATTAAAACGCAGTGGGTGAGTATGTACTTTTGAACAGCTACACACTACACACACCTCTGAGAGTTTATGATGATAAGCACACACACAATAACAGACGCACACACACACAGTGAGTGAAGGACACGACAAAACAACAAGGCTGAAAGTCACAAACAAAACACAGACATAAACAAACAAACTACAAAACCACACAAACACACACACACACACACACAGCAGATATGGAGAATGCACTGCTGGTGTGGAATGTATAAATATCTTGTGTTGCTGTGTTCTGAAGGCCGGCAGACAGCAGCCTCAGTTTGATCAACACACACTGTGACCCAACGCTCTCCTCCTCCACCCCGCAGGCTTCATGTGGCCCTTCATGTGGCCCTTCATGTGGCCCTTCACGATGTTGCCCAGAAGATTGCAATGCTTCTTCTTCATTTGCTATTGTTTTTTATTGTTGTTTTTCTGAATAAATGCAAATTGATTCTATTGTGCTTATTTTGATCGAGTCTTTTTCCTGTTTGATATCAATGTTTTCATGGAGATACATCCTCACGCAGGACTTCATAATAGTCAAATGGTTATTTTGAATATTTGTAAAAGGTTCATGTGACTGGTCTGCTTTCTTGGTATTTTATGTGTCATTGAAGTTGAGATATTTTAAAGTGCAATATTTAAGTGCGATATTTAAAAATGCAAAAATAATACTTGATTACTTTATTCCATAAATGTAATTATTGGGCACACTTTTGTGTGCCCGTATAAATATGCATGCGGACCACTTATAAAACTCTCTCTTCAAATTAACTTAAACTCCAACTCAAGCAATTAATTCTTGACTTGGATCGAACATTTCCAATTTCCATAAATCAGCATCTCTCGTTCGCGGTGAGTCCAATTAAGGATAAAAGAGCAGAAAAGTCTGAGCAGGCGAGCGTGTTCACGGCTGTTCGTACTCTGCTGACACAATGCCACCGACACACACATCCTCATCTCACAACACGTCTCAGATGTCTGACTCCTCACTTTCACTCCACCGCCAACAGCGTCAATATTTAATTTATGGGGTGAGAGGCCAGGGAGCCCAGCAGAATCCAGCACCTGTCTGGCTTTGTTTCCTCAAAAGATATACTACACTCAAATAAACGAAAAACAAAAGAAAACACAAAAATACGAACAACATGAAAATACGAACATCATGCTTTTGATCTTTTAGCTACCACACTGGCCGGTTCTAAGCACTGGAGTCATATTCTACGTCTTGTATTATATGTGAACACCACTTTGTGCTTTGTGAGTTGCTTTCCATGGCTCAGAACGACGACCAAAGTGGCTTTGGGTGTCGTGATGCATCTGCTTAGTGACCACATGCACATGAACACTGTTGACACACACACTTCTGTCAAAGTGTACACTTATCACACGGCCGCTACACGGCAGATGTCAAGCCCCTAACGTGCCCCGTCCCCCTTGGCTCGGAAAACTGAGGGAACCCACCGCCCCCCCAGCCCCCCCACCTCCCCCCCCCCCAGCCCCCCCACCTCCCCCCCAGGACCAGCAGCCAGGCCCGGTCCTCCACCGCTTGACCCTCTGCAAGGACAAAGAGACCTCCACATGGGGAGGGGGGGGGGGGGGGGGGGGAGTGCGTAGAGCAGGGATTGGATGTGGCAGACGCTGTCAGTATTAATAGTGATGCCTGAGTCCATAGACAGGGATACCTGGAGGGATACGCGGTCCACAGGCCCCCGCACACCAAATGGACTCTGCATGATTAATGCGCTGAACGCTTTGGAGCTCGCTGCAGATGATATGCCTGCACACGAATATAATAGTTGTTGTGAAGTGGCTGGATGTGTGTGTGTGTGTGTGTGGATGTGTGTGTGTGTGTGTGTGTGTTTGTGTCTTTGTGTGAAAGTATGTGCGCATGTGTGTGTTCATGTCTTTGTGTGAGTGTGTGAGTGTGTGTGTGTGTGTGTGTGTGTTCGTGTCTTTGTGTGAGATAACGTGCATGTATCTGTGTGTGTGTGTGTGTGTGTGTATATGTTTGTTTTTGTATGTTTGTGTATGTGTTATCTGTGTGTAACTGCATCCCGCACATTGATACTGTGTGTGTGTGTGTGTGTGAGTGTGTGTGTGTTGCATGGGAACCTTTTCACAAGTGCCCCTAGGCTCTCCTCAACACGAGGTCGTGAACCCAGAGCTTGAGTCGTGTTCCTGGACCCGTCTGCTTGTGTTCGTCGGTCGCTGAAGTGCTCCCGTCTGACACGTGACCCAGTCGGTCCCAGACGCAACACAAAGACCGCAAGGGGAAATGAACTCTGAACTCCAGACTCTTTCCGTGTCACAATTGATCCGGAACATTTCCAGCCTCGTCTTCATCTCAGCAGACGTTATGAAGTCGTCTTGGCGTTTTCTGGGCCAATTCCATCTCGCCCGGGAAATTAGCCTTTTAAAAAAAAGTTCCTAAGATATTTTGGCTTACGTGTTTGAAAAGCTATGCCTATGTCATTACCCCATGACTAACTACCGGCTGCCTGATAATGCTCCCTGCTCCTCGCCGGCTCTCAGCCAGCTCATTACCAGCATGAAGTCTGGCATCTTTCAACATTTCAGAGAAGGCAGAGAGAGGCTTTGGAAGATGCCGCTCTTCAAACTCCATACTGCAATTTTTACTTCTTTGTATGAGTAAATATTCCACCTCCCCGGTCCGTCTACATTTCCCTCCCTCTCCATAAAATATATTTTCCCCCTCCTCTCGGCACCAAATACCTCTCTCTCTCTCTCTCTCTCTCTCTCTCTCTCTCCGTCCTCTCCATCTCCAACTCAAATATATATCTGCATTTCCTCGCTCTCCTCTGCATCCCCTATCAGACTTCTATTAACGCCTCTAGTCGGGGACAGACTGAGCTATCTCACAACACAACGTTACAGCAGTGAGGGGGTGGAGGGGGGGGGTGGGTGGAGGGGGGATGGGGGACTTGGCAGGAGCTCTGGTTCCGGTTGGTTTCTGTCAAAATGAGCTTTCTCAAAGTCGAGACAGCGCAACAGCTCAGCCGTCGTGAAACGTGTCTGGAATGCTTTGGTCCATACAGATATAATTTGGAGCCTCTTTTAGGAGACAGAACTCACTCTGGTTTGACTCAAGGACGTCTGTTCTGTTTCCAGTTGGGGGTTAAAGTGTTTGGTTCCTCTTAAGTACTGAAGCCCTTTGTGATGGAGGGGTCTTTAGAAGACCGTTTCATCCAAAGTGGCGTTCAGGTCATCTTTCTTTGGAATTGTGTCGCCTCTCCCAGGCCCCCCCAGATGGTCACATGGAACTAGTCCCACAAAGCCGACATAGATGAATATGTAACGCCCACATCTGGGTAAAGACAGTTCTTTACGGTTCTGCGAGCGTTGGAATAGACAAAGAAAAACTCGGCCGGAAAACTGCAAAACGTAAACGCTAAACGGCCTTTACAGGATTAAAATCAACACGCTGTAGCCT
>NW_028177870.1:7500-13671 GCF_964030765.1 Micromesistius poutassou | reverse complement strand
TGTCCACCTGATGTTTACACTTGCATTTATATGACAGTGTTTATAGATCTGTATATATTTTCTAGATTTCTTTCGGCCTGTTTCTATTTTCGTATTTCTATAGTATTTTTTATAGTATTTTTATATTTCTCTTTGTTGTTTAGTTTTAGCACAACATCATAATTCCCCATATATTTAATTAAATACTTCCCATATTTGATGGGGTCTTATTCTCAGTGTACGGCTCATGGTTGGTTTCTATTGGTCGCTGTTATATTATATTGGTAATTGGTAATGCGTGTGTTCTGTTGGCATTCGCTCCTATTGACATTTGTACCGGTGTGAACTTTCCATCATTATGGATAAGGGGTTGGCATGAGTGGTGTGGCGTTTTTCACACGAGACACACAGTTTGAAAAGGACAGAAAGGCTCTGTCTTTAATAATGATGCAGTTTAATGATGATGAAGCCCTCATACCTTATGGAAAGGTCACCACGTCAATACCCTGAAGCTCACTCAATCACCCTCAGCCCCCTTCCCCACCAGCTTTCAAATTACTCCACACAACAACTTGACCATTTCACAACATTGAGAAGAGGGCAGAGACAACTATTGTATTGTTTTTATTGCTATCTATTTGAAATATGGTTTTATTTGTTTTGTTTTCTTAATTTGGAGACAAACGCAACCATCATCTTACAATGCAACACGGTTTTAACCTTAATTTCCATATTTGTTATTTCTATAATGCAATTCGAACTGTGATTGAAAATTTGAATTCCATATTCTAATTTGTATTCTAGATTGAACTGTAATTCAAAATTACATTTCCATATTACAATTAAACCAATCAGAATTTCCAATACCAATTCCACTCTAATTGAAAGCCAACAGAAACAGCCCGGAGCCTTATACCTCCTCGCCGCTCGCCAGTTGGTACCATCACTGTTTTACAAACAGATGTTGTTTTAATTATTACAGCAGTCACAGCCATTTGACAGACATCCCTTCTGGTCCTCACCGCGCGGCACACATCTGTCCCGGGGCAACGCACGCCAGTTGAGAGGCTGATTTCCCCAGAGGAGAGGCGGGGTGGAGGAGGCAGCTGTGGAGGAATCGACCCCTGGTACCACCACAAGCTTGTTTCTCTCCAGGATTATCACCAGAGCGCAACGCAAGTCTATTTACTTGTAAGCTGTCCTTTATATTTTACAACAATGGAGGCAGGCGGCTGTTTGTTCTTTTTTTTTCTTTTGACTCTGTGAACTCAAAGCTGAAATGCTGTTGATTAGCTAATCATGTTGTCTGTGGCGGCTGTGGGGCTTATTTAGCTGTGTTTACTGGAGATAGTTTGAGAGGACAGCACTATATGCTGCTGATGTGTAAATTAATAAAATGAAGGCAGACTGGTTTTCCCTCATTCTCACTCGTTATTCATCGTAATAATATAATCGCTAGTGGTATTGGTCAAAGTAGAAGTAGTTATGGGGGTAAGAGTAGTACTAGTATAAGGTCTAGTACTTGTAATAGTGTGAACCCAGGCCTAGGCCTATAACTTGTATGTGTATCAACATCAGAAAATGCGGTAATTTGTTTCAAGACTTTTTTTGGGGTCATTTCCCTTTTAGATAGTCAAAAATAAATAAAAATTGTAAAATATGAGTTATTTAACAATGTTATATAAGGGGAACCATCCCATTCGTCAGTTTTCTAATGATAGAGTACCGTTCATACGCATGTTGCAGAAAAATAAGAAGAAAGAAAAAAAATTGTATGATGGGAAGCTGATCTTTTTAGAAGGTTCTAGAAGAGGCTTACTATATGAAGCTGAGAGGATGTGTCTTAAGATGGTTCTAGAAGAGGCTTAACTGTATGAAGCTGGAGGGATTGTCTTAAGAAGGTTCTAAAAGAGTCTCACTCTATGAAAGTGAGAGGAAATGTGTCTTTAGACGGTTCTAGAAGAGTCTTACTCTATGAAGCTGAGAGGAAGTGTCTTAAGAAGGTTCTAGAAGAGTCTTACTCTATGAAGCTGAGAGGAAGTGTCTTAAGAAGGTTCTAGAAGAGTCTTACTATATGAAGCTGGAGGAAGTCTCCGAGCCCGTGGGTGCTTTCCACGCGGACCAAGATGGCGTCCTTCTGCAGCGTGCTGAAGCCCACGGCCAGGCGGTCGGCGCGCGTGCTGGGTCGCTCGTTGGGTGCCCAGGTGTAGGTGATGAGGGCGCCTCCTTTACCAAAGATATACGTGGTTCCAGCTGCAGAGGAGAAAGGGATGGAGGAGGAGGAGGACACATTATACATATGGCAACTCATTTGGGCTGCATCCAAGGAGGTATGGGCGTGGTTCATTGTTTCTAGGTTGTTGGTGCATGTGTCTTTAAATCTTTAAATCAATAATTTGTAATGGAGCTACGGTTGGGCTGTGGAGGCAGAATGCATTGTTTCATCATTAATGTTGTGTGCGCAGCATCACTTTCATCATTGATTTAGTTATCCAGAATTCACGAGTGTCACGTAGCATAATAGGCTACAGATATTTTTGCACTGGCCGCAATTCTATAAAACTGAAGCTGTAGAACACCAGAGTGATGAAGGCTAATATACAAACATACTGTTGAAAATACTGTGAAAATGTAAAAGTATACTGTGCCATGAAGGATTTCCCAAAACTTCTCTCTTATCTTATCTCAATCCAATTTTAAGGAATAATAATAATCAAGCAATCGTATTTTATATAATATGTTTTCCTTCACATTGACCTCATTCTTATTTTAGAGGGATAAAGACATTTAGTTTATGCAGTAAAAACAATTCACACTGCAAGAGAGAGGGAAAGAAGCCAGGGAAAAAAGCGAGATCAAGCAAAAGAGAGAGCGAGAGAGGGGGAGAGAGACAGATAGAGAGAGGGAGAGAGAGATTTACATGTTTTGTGCGAGAGGGACAGTGAGCTGGTTTGTTTACTAGCTTTAAATAAGCTTTTGGAAGAACGGTTTACAAACAGACATTAAAGCAGTCGTTAATGACAGTCGGGTGTGGCGGGATTAGAGACATTAAAGTAAGCTTAAAGGCAGGGCTAGCTATAGAATACCCAATGAGCTGCACAAGCATACACAAAACCAGCATACACAAGGCCTATCGAACCACACAATGATGGGCCCGAATTTTCATTGACAAATGCAGTATATGAGTGCAATCTTTTGTATTTCATTATAAGCTCACTCAGCAGTGTTTTCCAGTGAATCCAGATACAGGTCCCTAACGAGCAGGGAGGTGGGTTGCTCAAAGACACCCTACAGCTAGACCGCAGACAGTGGGGATTAAACCCAGAACCTTTTGACGCTTGACAACCCAGCTCCTGCTATTTATAACACAACCAGTCTAATACATACAGTGTTGTCCTGATATTTCCTTCTTTTGTCCTGTGCCCTCCTGTTTAGCGGATGATTCACCGGGGCCATCTCGCCTCAGGACAGCCGCGGCGGCTGTGTGTTGTTAGGGAGGCTGCTGTGCGTGTAGGATGCGCTCCCAGGTATTTCGAAATGCGTGGCGTTAATTTGACTCCCGGTAATCGGCCTCCGGGAATAGCTTCATTAGAGTCTGCCGTTAATTAATAGGCAGGTGTTGCATGTTTCCCCCCTGTGACGCTCCAGTAACGGCCACTTCCTCCGTCCGCCTGGCTGCGTTGGATACGGCGCTATTCTGCAGGTATTTACGACCCGATGGCTGTAACAGTGTCAACACGTAGGAGTACGAGGAATGGCTGACGGAGGGGGGGGGCAGCGGGGGGGCCCCTCCAGAGCCACGCTATCTACCCACCGCGCCCGGAGGACAAATGTCACGTCGGATTAGCCTCGGGCTCTTTGAGGAGATTGCGCGTAGATGAGTTCACTCATTATCTTATAATGAATAGGAGCGCTTTGAATTACCGCAAGGTGCGCGTTATGTAATCAGTAAATACATGATGGGGAATAAGGCTACGGACAGAGTTGGCGGAAAAACCTGAAAAGATACTTTGGGCTGGAAAAGAGAATTCAAAAATAAATACAGGAAAGGAGGGGAAAAGTATATTCATGGTTAATCAGAGTGCGCTTACAGACCACGGGAGGAGGGTTCGACGTTGACGGGATAACGAGCGACAATTCCACTCACACAACACTGTTTACTGTGCTGTGGTGCGAGCAGAGGTCCCTATAAAGGGTCGAGGGAAACCGGAGACCTCACATAAAGCCGACATAACGTCCGCGGGCCGTGGGATGCAGCATGAAATACAGAGCGGCGGCGCAGCAGTGGTGAGATCCTGCCGATTACAAAGACAGTGTGGCTTCTGTATTCTGCATTAGTGGGAAACACAGAACACAGGGCGCCATTAAGCTGGTGCACCTCGCTCACACATACTATATATATACATGCCAACCTCCTCACCCTCATTTGCATCACATTAATTAAGCATTAGGTGATGAATCTTCCAGATGTACAATCACACGGTTCTCTGCTCTCTCTCTCTCTCTCTCTCTCTCATTATCTGACCTGATCTCTCTCTCGTCTCTCACTCTCAGTGTGGGTCTGTGTGCGTGTGTGTCTCTCTCTCTCTCTCTCACACCGTGTGCATTAATCTGTGTCCCCCCCCCTCCCCCCCCTCTCTCTCTCTCTCTCTCTCTCTCGCCCACTCTAAAATACATATCAGGGGGGATGAGAAGGGAGAGAGGGGCTGGAATGAGGGGGCAGGGGTCACTCACTGATGGTCATTAAATGCATGTATGTTATTGTACGACTAGCTACACTGCACTTAGGGCTGGATTACAGTACAGGCGTACATCACTGCCCTTGCACCCAGGGTATTAACTCTAGCTGGTAAACAAGAACTGTCATGCGGCTGATTCAGGGTTATTGGGCTCACATTAAACAAACAGTATGTTATTAGCGTATCTGTATAGCTACTGTGGCCGATTGACCCCCACATGCATCATCCTTTAATAACAATACGTTTCTCATCATTAGCTCGTATGTATGCGTTTGCATAGTACTCAAGCCGATTTGGGGAAAACAACAGATACATCGGCGGTGTAGATTAGACCGTGGTTGCATTGTATTGATTATGTATACAAGCAGCCCGAGATTAATTTGTTTTGGGATTAAGTACACTTCGCAGAGTGAGCCCAGGTGCTTTGTGAGTCGGGATATCGAGATGGAAAGTCTTTTGTTTTCCAAAAAGAAAATATTATATAAGTAGGGAGAGTAATTGCAAGAAGAAAAGGTAATTATATTGCGGATTGATACTCCAACAGCTCTTTCAAACGCAGGCTACTTTCTCTGGGCTCACTGGATATTTCAAAAGGTCTAAATCATTCACCGCCAAATTATTAGACTTTTGTTGAACTTTCCAGACCCCCTCAGATCTCCACAGAAACTCGCTGACTTTCACACAACGTCCCCATTTGACTGAATATATTTTCTCAACATAATACATACCTTTGTTACTGGGTTACAATAGTCATAATGTAATTTGTGTGTTTTCGCTGTCAGCTGAGTGATGCTAGGGAGCTAATTAAATACAGTTAACCACTGTTAACATTGAAAGTATTTTCTTTGACTCAGTATTGCAGCTTTCACCCCATTCTCATGTGTGTGAATACATGCATACATGCAAACAGATGTCCAACCCTGACAGTAACAATTTTAAACAGTATGCACCAGAGCACAAATCTCAATAAATATAACAGCCGAGTTGAAAGTCTAGATAAAATTGAGCTTAAGCATCTGCTAAATGACAAAATGTAAATGAACACATACAACTGCAGGGCCTTCCTGTGGCAAATAACTGAACATTGCTTACAGTCGAGTCTCCATTTAATGTCTGTGTGGTCGTGCGATTTGTGCATGTGTTGATCTATTTGTTTGTCTATACATGTCAATTTGTGAACATCAACCTGTATGTGTGTGTGTGTGTGTGTGTGTGTGTTTGTGTTTGTGTGTGTGTGCCTGTGTCTATGTGTGTCTGTGTATGTATATGAGTGTGTGTGTGTGTGTGTGTGTGTGTGTGTGCGTGTGTCAGGGTGTGAACCAGCACAGTGTGTCTTTGAGTTAGACAGATAGCCCCCCGTCTCTGCCATCTTGGAGGTCAATGTAATACACGACCCTGAGATTTTCCCCTGTCTACGGCGATAGACCTTCTGTTGCCAGAGCCATCTTTGTTT